>NC_071388.1:158693448-158993448 GCF_022682495.2 Desmodus rotundus
TTTGGACATTAAGATGCACGGGTGCACCGCCAGTTGGGGTAAATCACCTGAATGCTCCACCATGGAGGCTTGGAGGCTGAGTCACGGGGGCACTCCACCATATTGGCAGTAGGCAGGGTGGGGGGCTGGGTGTGCTCTCCAGGTTATGTGCTGCCGCCGTGTGGGCACTGCACCAGACGGGTTCTCTGTGCAACTGTGTTCTGATAGGGATGACTCTGGTCCTGAAGGTCATGAACTGGTGTCTGATGGGGACGGTCCTGGTTCTGAGGGCCATGAACTGGCATCTAAGAGTGACAGTGTTTCTTGTACTTTATGCATGTGCTTGTGAAGCTCGGGACTTTGAACTGCCAGATACTGAGTTTGAGCATAGTTCTTCCCAGTGTGGAAAAGAACAAGGATTGAAAGCATATTATGGTTAAATCTGAATGGGTAAAGTTAAATGGAAAGGTTGTGAAAGTTTTACACCTGAAGGAAAGGAAACGTCCGCTCTTGGGTGTGGTTACTCTTTATTTGCTTGTTTTCTGCTCTTGTGGGCCCCTGGTTTGAACCTTGCTGTTTTGGGTATACCAGGAATCCTCTGTCTCTACTTTTTGGCCAGTGAGACCTAGGAGAGGTTGTCTGTAACTGGCTGGGGAGAATGCCTTTGCCATGTAGCACCAGGAAGGGTCATTTGGGATGCTGATGAATATGCCAGCCTGGGGCAAAGTGAGCGTGTCTCTGCCAAGAGACCGGGCCTGACAGGGCATGCCTCTTGGAGAGGGTGTCTACCGTTGAAGTGAGGTGCGGTAGAATGCTGGTGAGTACACCGGTTGACTGGAAAGGACAGACAAGGTTACACAGCTACCTCTAGTGCCCCTTCTTTTGGAATTCTGTTTTTGTTTTGAAGTTTGCTGTTTGTTCTGGAAGTAAATTGAGGTTTCCTAGGAGGAGTTAAAACTTCACACTATGTGAGAACGTGAACAAGGGAAAGCATAAGGGATGAAAATGAAATTTTAGTCAATCTGAATGGGTAAGAAGGTTTGTGAAAGGTATATAGAAGGTTGTGGAAGTTCGTGAAAGTTTTGGAGAGAAATTGCATGGTTTTAGTAATGGTAGATATAATGTGTGGAAATGCAATTTTGAAGGACAAGGACTTTCCTTCACACTTTACATTTTTCTCCATACCTGATCCAGAAATTGGCATTCTGAAGGCATAAGTGATGATATAAGGTTTCTTTGCATAAAACCAAAGAGACCATGGTGATTGCTGATAGAGATTTTTGTCAACCAAGACTTTGACTAGAATGTCACACCTGAAGGAGGTGTGCCTGGGCTCTGGGTGTCACCAAAAAAACCCTGAGGAACTAGGATTGACTTTCGAAGCTTGTAAAAGCCCACAAGAGAAAGCCTGGTAGCTCGATTGGTTACGTGGTTTGTGGCAGTCTGTCCAGGGAAGGAATGAAGGTTGCTTTCCTAAAAGATGGATAGGAAGAACCTTAAGGCACAATGAAAACCTCAAGGACTTAAGAGAAGAGGGTGGTACAAGTGAGGCCAGATGGCAGGTGGGTGTGGCTCAGCTTCTGTGCCCCGAAGGGTGGACTGAAGAATCAATCTAAATGTTCCTTGTATAAAGTCCAGCAAAGCAGATTTAAACAACGTATGTGATCAATTACTGCTCTGGTTGTGTTTATGCAAACAAACAGGCAAAATTAAAACTGGACTTAATGCCGTCCCTTTAATTGCAATGAGGGTGATCTTAGGGAGAAAAATCGTGATTCAAGGAAAACCACAATGCTCAGTGGTGGGTATTGGACTAGTGTAGCTAACTGTCTTCAAAGTTTGTTTGCATTTGGAAGTTGAAACTGGGTTTGTGACATTACCAGAGATGCTCAATTTACAGGCAAGAAGGATCCATCAAATTGTCACTGTTAAATGTCACACCAGCAAAGGCCTTGCAACTGGATGCCTTCCCAAAAGACAGCCTTGCAAACTCAGAGACTGGTTTGTAGGTTGTTGTGTGAATTAACATGTGTGTTCTTCCTCCTCTTTTCATAGGGCATAAGCCTATGATCTCATTACACAAGTGGTTGTTTATACAATGTAGGCCTCACTTAAGCCCATCTGCAGCACCACCTCCTGAGACTCAACGGTTTGACTGAACTAAGTGGTTGGGTTGGTGAAGTATGGGGCCTCCTGTGGGCTTCACTTTAAAACTGGTTCCCTTATCTGCCCTAATGGCTTGGACAGAAAGGGCCCAGAAGTCAAAAGAAGGGGGGAAATCCTAAAATATTCCCCTCAGCCCAGCTAAGTATAGTGAGCAAAATGGCTTAGGACAGGTGTGACACGCCTTGTACACCTTCTTCCAGATGAGCCACTCTTCCTAATGTGGGCCATTGTAGACTTGGTCCCTGCCTTTGTCATTTAGTGGTTATGGGTTTACTCGTGCCCTCTAACCCTCTTGCCAAATCTCTTGCCTCCAGAATGTGACAAGGATGTCAACATGTTGAGGAATGCCTACCCTTGGACACCGAGCATGCCATCCTCCGGGGACAGCCAACTGACCTGCACTCTGCAGGGTCCTTCCCTACATGTGAAGGCCACTCTCTGCTCCACACCCGCACTCCGCTAGGGATCCCTGGATCCAGGGGTAGGTAGGATGACAGCTATGGCCAGCAGGAAGTAGGTCCAGAAGATTTTGGGACTTTCTCCCATTGTCCTTTATAAGATTAAAGAGGGTCCAATATCTGAAAGGGGAGAATTGTAATGAGGTATAGAGCAGGGGTCAGAGAATAATCCCCCCACAGACTTTAGTTGGGGAACGGGGGGAGGGTGGATGACAGGATTAAGATACTTTGCATATCTACAGCAACGTGGCAGCTAGTTTAAGAGCTGTGTTAATAGCTGTGCCGCCACTTCGGGACTAGGTGGACATGACTTTAAGGGTGTATCTCGACTCACGACATAGCCAGGGAGGCGGGTTTCCCTGGATCACTGAGTCACTCTTGCCCTGGCTGGTAATGGCAGCCGAATGAATGTAAACTATACAGGAAAACTGGCAAATGTCACTCATAGTGGGAGGAGTTAGAGATGAGGTCACGCAGGAGGCCCCAGATCAGGATTTGGAACTAAGGGTGAAGAGTGAGGCAGGAGCCATGTTGTTGGTAGTGAAGTAGCAGCTACGGAGTTTGTAGGGATTCAGCCGTGGGGCCTGGAAGCGGATAGGAGAGCCATGAGGGAGGAGTGATATAGCAGCCACGTGAGAGGGAGAAGTAAGCAAGCAACTGTGTAGTTTGTAGTCAGGATCTGGCCACGCGGCCTGGTGTAGTAGGGAAGGGGACACGCTGTTCTGATGCCTGCTCTAGCTGACTCGAGACACCAAGGACTGGGTCTTGTGAGATGCTGACCTGCTGCCATGCAAACCCGAACTTTTTCTGGACTCTTGAGACTTGTGCCTTTCCTGGACTTCGCCATGACCCAGTGTAGTAAGACACACACTTTCCTGCACTCTAACACAGAGACTGATGACAATGTACCCCAGTTCCTGAAGAAGAGAGCTGGTGTGTGAGGATGCGACTTTGGTACCTTCCAGAGGGACTGGAGAACTTTTGTACAGCTGGCTTAAAATAAGAACACGGGGGGTCCTGGCTGGTGTGACTCAGTGGATTTAGTGCTGGCCTGAGGACCAAAGGGTCGCCGGTTTGATTCCCAGTCAGGGCACAATCCTGGGTTGTAGGCCAGGTCCCCAGTAGGGGGTGTATGAGAGGTAACCACACACTGATGTTTCTCTCCCTCTCTTTCTCCCTCCTTTCCCCTCTCTCTAAAAATAAATAAATAAAATCTTTGAAAAAAGATAAGAACATGGGGAACTTTTGGCGTTTCTGGCTTATAGCCTTTTGGGGAACAGGGGAAGTGTTGGTTCTCATGGGAAAGGTGGGCTCTGAGCTGAAGTGCTCCCAGAGCCCCCAAAGTTAGAATATTGTAAATAAAGACCTGTTCCTTCCAATACTGACTGTTGGGTCGTCCACCAAGGTGCCATTGTGGACAGGCCCCTATCTGCTCGGTTATACTATGACTTCCGTTCATGTGTGTGTGTGTATGTATTTCCTATTCCTTTATAAGAATGATGTACTTCAACAATGATTCCTTACTTTAGCTTTAAGTTGATGGCTAGAACAGCATAAATAATTGTGCATGTGTCTTGCTTTGGAAAAGTTAAAACACACACATATGCACATACCCATTGTTGACCTTGAGTGCTAATGTCATTGAGGATCTACCTGTACACAATTCTTCTGAATGTGATGTCACTTCCTCTATAATTTTAACAATCAGATGTAAACCAATCACCCAGTGTCAGCTGTGTGGATAGAATGTTTTTCTGTTTTTGTCACTTATTGTGAATGTAAAAATCTCATTATACAACAAAATTTAAAGACAACTTTAACAAATGTATTAGGTGACTAGTGAATTAAAAATAAAATATTATTAGGTAAAAGAAATAGAGTTTATTAGTTTCAGCTTAAAGGTATTTCAATAATCCCTAATTCTATAATAAATTTATATTTATGACATAGTTAAACTAACAAAAAATTTTAAAGTCTTGCCTGTCATTTAGATATCCTAAAAAAGTAAGTTAATTTTTCAAGTTCCCTTCCTGTATTTGTATATATACAAATATACATTTTTCTGCATCGCTACAAAATCTTCATAATTATGACCTAAAACTTCTATATAGGACTTGTGATTTTGGCCCTGACAGTAATGAGCTTACCCTCCTGCCATAAACAATGGTAAGACTGGATAAAGTATATAAAGCAACCGTTTTAGGCACTGGACTACATTTCAGGCAGTGCAGGACTGCGATACTCAAGAAAAGAGAAACACAAAAGGTCAGGCTCCACACTCACCCTGCTGTCTGCCTGGGGACACATTCCAGACTGGAGTGCAGAGGTGGAGCCTGAGCAGAGAGTAGCGGTCTCACGGAGCGGCAGTTTTGTGACTTGAGAAGGTGGTGAGACCTTGTACAGCAGAATGTCGAAGAAGAGGAAGAGGGACAGAGTAGAAGGCCCTTGAAGCCTGCAAGAGTTCTAAGGGTTTTAGCTAGTGGTGGCTGTTCACCCACAGGGCAGACTCCACTGGGCCTGCGGAGAGGACTCTGGGGTGATGGTGGAAAGGGAGAGCTGACGGGACACAGGCGGGGCAGTGCTTGGAGACATCAGAGTTCTGGCTAAGGCGGAATGGAGAGGTCTTTCTGAGCACCTCAGGCATGCAGTTAAGACCCCAGGAATGCCATGCCATGGGGTAAGAGCCATACCGCAGCCAGGACAGGACCAGAATAGTCCACCCTAACAACGCCTCCAATTAAATGTGACCTGACCAAGAACTGGCAGTACTTTAACCACTTGCCAGAAAATACCTCAACCTCAAAGGAAGACAACATAATCCAGATTCATACAAGATGTCATCTATAAAGCCCACCCCACTATCAAAACTATGAGCATGTGACGGGGCAGAAAAATGTGATCCCTGTCAACAGAAAAGGCAGTCAAATACAGACTGGGAGAAATCCAAATGTTGGGATTAGTATACAAGCACTTTAAAACAGCTTTTCAAAATGTGTTCAAAGATTTAAAGGAAGTCATGGACAGAATGAATTAATAGATGTGGACACCTAAGCAAAGAAATAAAAGCAATTAAGAGAAAATTCCAGAACTAACCCATATCCAATTATGAAATTAAAAATTGGGTTGGCTTAACAGCTAATAGATACCATGGAAAGAAAGGGTCAGTAAACTTAAAAAGGTGTATAAATTAAAGGTGTATAAATTGTTCAAACAGAAGAACAGAGAGAGGAAATAAAGTACAAATCTTCATAACCTATGGGATAATACAAATTGGTCTAAGATACACATACATTGAAGAGCCATAAATTGAGAAGGTGTGAATAAGGAAAAAAACTGAAGAAATAATGCCCAAAATTTATCCAAATTTGATTTTTTTTAAAAGGAACCATTAATCCAGGAATCACAGCAAATCCCAAGCAAGAAAAATACACAGAAAATTAATGAACACCGAAGATAAAGACAAATCTTAAAAACAGCTATTATATACAGGGAAAAGCAATGCAAACCACAGCTGACTTCTCATGAGAAACAACGGAGGCCAGAACACAAAGAAATGACGTCCTTAAAGTGCGAAAGAAAAAAAATCTGTTAACCTAAAATTTACATGCAGTGAAAATATCTCTCAAAATTTTAAAATAAAGATATTTTTAGACAAGTAAAATTTGAGAGAATTTGTTAACAGCAGAATTTACACGACCAAAGAAAGCCAAAGAAAGACTTCAGGGTAAGGAAAGTGATACCAGATAGACTCAGATCTACAGGGTAGAATAAAGATACCAGAAGTGATATAAATATGTGGGTAATCACAAAAGGCAATTGTTTTTTATTCTTTCTTAATTTCTTAAAAAATTATTAACTGTAAATAGCAAGAACAGTAACAATGAATCACAGAACTTACAACATATAGAGAAGTAAATTACATGGCAACAATATAACTGAATGGATAAGCAGAATCATATTATAAGGTTGTCACATTATACATTATGTGGTATAATATTAATTCTAAGTAGACTGTTTAAGTTGAGGAAGTATTACATTGTAATCTCTAGAACCGTGGTTCTCAAAATGTGGTCCTCCCTTTCAGGTGGTCCAGTAAGTCAAAACCATTTCCATAATAATACTGCTATTTGCCTTTTTCATTGTGTTGACATTGGACTGATGGTACGAAGACAATGGTGAGTAAAACTGCCACTGCCTCCGCAGGGGAAAAAGGTGGAGGCCCCAGTGGTCATTGTACTCTACACCACCAGCCAGTGGGTGGGAAAGAATACACTAATGTTTGTTGAAGAATATGCTTGAAGAAGCAGTAAAAATTATTTTATAAAATGCTGGTCCTTGCGTACACATTTTTAATATGCTTTGTGACAAACTGGGAAGCACACATAGAGCATTGCTGCTGCGCACCGCGGTGTGACGACTGACTTGCAGAAAGCCACTCGCACAAATGTTTGCATTGTGAACTCACCTATCTGCGCTTTTTCCACGGAATTCTATTTTTACTTGAAAGAGCAACTGTAGACAAACTACAGTTATTCAGATGTGGGTATCAGGCAATCTTAAAAGTAAGTGAAATGAACCTATTTAAGAAAAATGTGACATGATTTGTTGCTAAAAATAAATTTTGTGCTTTTGAGCAAACATTAGAATTTTGGAAAAGTTATGTCTACAACCATAAATTTGAGACTTTCCAGTATTTAGAGACTTTTCATGATGAGAATAGTGATGATATTAACAGATGCCGTTTTTAAATATTGTATAATGAAATTGTCAGCATTTGGAAGAGCGACATAAAACATAGAACCAAACTTTTCCAAATTATCCATGCATGATGTTATAAAATGATGCGTAAGTAAAAAATCCTCTCAAAGTGCATGGTGTGCCACTGTATTATAATATAGCAGAGTATCAAAAGTTCATTAGTATGTGTTGTTTTGGATATGGTTTTATATTAATATCACAACTACAAAACTACCATGTCTGAGATTTAGTGGTGGTTTCTTAGTTACAATATGGAATATTGATAGTGTAATATCAAGAAAAATACCTACAAATATCTTTAAAAGCTTTTAAAAAACTCCCTTCCTTAACAAGTACATACCTATGTGAGGCCAAATTTTCTTAACATAATTCAACCCAAACAACATATCACAACAGATTGAATGAAGAAGCAGATGTGAGAATCCAGACTTTCTAATAACCTAGACATTAAAGAGATTTGCAAACATTTAAATCAATGCCACTCTTTGTAGCATATTTTTGTGAATAGATATTTTAATTAAAATATGTAACTTATGTTAACATATAATGGGTTTATTGTTGTCTTAAAATAAATTAATAAATACTTTCAATGTTTCCGTTTTAATTTGTAATATGGAATCTACCAGTAGATATAATCCACACAAATAAAAGGTCTTTGGGGTCCTCAGTGATCTAAGAGTGCAAAGGGGTCCTGAGACCAAAATGTTTTAAACTATTGTTCTAGAATAACATCTAAAAATAAAGTAAAAATGTATAGCTAAAAAGCCAGTAGAGAAAATAAAAGAAAAGATGAGAACAAACAAACAAACAAAAACAATAATCGAACAGACCGTATTAATTTCCAGCGCTACCGGGATTAGGTGTTATCTTAAATTTCTCTCTCTCCCAAAAGGTACTATACTGTTTACTTTGTATTTCCTTTGTTGCTGTATATTTTCCCATATGCTCCCATGTACTTCCTACCTGTTGCCCATTTGTCCATATAACAAAAGGTCTTCATACTTTTCTATCAATAAAACAAATACTCAAACGTTAACCTTGATGTACAGCAATAGAAAATCATTTGAACTGTCACAGCCATAGCATATATAGATTTCATTTCTATTAACTGCTACATTATTTTCCAATGTATGGATGCAACCCTATTTTAATGGTTTTATTGAGGTGTCGTTGACATATTATAAATTTCACTTATTAAAATGCACAGTTGGATAAGTTTTGATATATGTAGATACTCATGAAACCACTACCACAATCAAGACAATAAATACTTGTATGTTTAATTTTTTTAAGAAACTGCCAAGCTGTTTTCCAAAGCAGTTTTCCCATTTTACATTCCCACCAGCAGCGTGTGAAAGTTTCAGTTCCTCCACACCCTCACGAACACTTGGTATGGTCAGTACCTTGAATTTTAGCTGTTCTAATAGGTATGTAGCAGTATTTCACCCTGACCTTAATCAGACTTCTGTCATAACCAATGCCATTGAGCATCTTTTCATGTGCTTATTTACCATCTACGTAACTTCCTGGTGAAGTGTCTGTTCAAATACTTTGTCCATTTTTATTGGGTTTGTTATTAAATTTTGAGAGCTTTTTATATATACTGATTATGAGTCTTTTATCAGCAATAAATATGAACAAACTATACTGGAGATATAACACACAGCATGGTGAGTATAGTTAATAATACTATATTGTATATTTGAAAGTTGCTAAAAGAGTAGATCTTAAAAGTTCTCATCACAAGAAAAAATTTTTTATTTTATTTTATTTATTTATATTTAGAGAGAGGAGAAGGAGAAAGAAAGGGAGAGAAACATCAATGTGTGGTTGCCTCTCACATTCCCTATACTGGGGACTTGGCTGGCAACCCAGGCATGCGCCCTTAATGGGAATCAAACCAGAGACCCTTTGGTTCACAGGCCCATGCTCAATCCACTGAGCCACACCAGCCAGGGCAGAAAAAATTTTAACTGTGCGGTGATAAAGGTTAACTAGACATTGTGGTGATCATTTTGCAATATATACAAATATTGAATCAGTATGTTATATACCTGAAACTAATATAATGTTATATATTAATTATATCTCAAAAAATGCAAAAAAAGAACAAACTGTTGATATATACAACATGGTAAATCTCAAAATAATTATGCTAGTGAAAGAGGCCAGACAAAAAAGAGAGTACATATTCTCTGATTCCCTTTACATAAAATATTGGAAAAAACAAACTAACCCACAATGCATGATATGTTCTTTCGTCCCTCTTTCTTTTCATTCTGTTTTTCTGCAGATAAATTATCTTGATACTCAGCCTTACCCAGAGACCTGTTTATCTCTCCCTGTAAGTTCCAGTTTGAAGCCTGGGGTGTATTTTTTCCAGTTTTCTGTAACTCAAGCGTGTCAGAGGTGGCCGGGAGAGGGGAAAACTCTACTGGGTCGTGAGCAGTCTTTGTGAGGGTCTGCTTCTTTTTCTTGTTGAGATTCATTAAGTCCTATGCTAGGTTTCATTTACCTAGATGGGATGTATCCTTGGGCTTTGGATAGTTTCCTTAAAAACAAAACAAAACGTAATATTATTTATTTATTTTTAAATCCTCATTTGAGGATATGTTTAGTGATTTGGCAGGGAGGGGGGGAGAGAGACATTGATCTATTGCCTCCCATACACACCCTGACCGGGGACCAAGCCCACAACCTAGTATGTGCCCTGATTGGGAATCGAACCAGCTACCTTTTGGTGTACAGGTCCATGCTCCAACCAACTGAGCCACAGGGCAAGAAATCTTCCTTTATATGTCAACTATACTTCACCAGAGCTGAAATTATAAAAGAAACAAGAGATCCTTCCTCACTATGGCAAAACAGAAGTGATTTTGCATTGTTGAATTGTCCTTACAAGGCATATACCTATATACTTTATAAGAACATGCTGGGCCCTTACAGTTTGTTGCCGCGTATTGCTAATTATCCAAATTTCCTATAAATATCTGTCTTCCGTCAGAGAGGGTGAATTTCCTGAACACATGGACTAGGGTCACACCAGTGTGTATACTCCCTGGTGTTTATTAAGCAGCAAGTACTGAATACGCACTTGCTGAGTGACAGGTACTCGTAGAGAAGAACGGCCTGTGGGGCAGGAAGAGGATTCCACCTAGAGAAGAGGCCCAGAGTGATACACTAGCAAAGCAGGATCAGGGGTGAGCAGGGAGGGCCTGCAAGAACCCCAAAGCTGAGGAAAACACTTGAAAAGTTTCACTTTTCCAATTCTGTTTGCATAGAATTGAATTTGAAATTAGAATTGGCAACTCTTAAGTTAGGATCAGTGAGCCTCAACCACATAAGTTAAGTGATCAGCATTCAAAATCCTTTCCTGGCACTAAATAAAAATACCACTGGTGATGTTTAGTACACATACATAATATCAGACCTAAGAAGACGACTTACCACATGTTGTGCTCAAAAACTTTAGCTGGGTCAGTTAAAATCCGTGATCCCAGAGGGGCCACTGGGTGATAACCACTTTGGTATCTGCAAGGCAGCTTTCTTATCCTCAGACAAGAAACAGAATTTCTCCAAATCCCATTCATCTTAATCAGTACCTAAAAAATTACAAACAATTAGTCAATATGGATTAAACAGTGTATTGTTTATCTAATAGCCAAAAACTAGTCCAAAAGGTTTACAACCTGAACAAAGGACATGAAAACTAAATACTTTTAAATGAAAGATGGGTATGATAGCTTTTCTCCTCAAGTATTTTCAGACTATGCGAAGGAAAAAGAATATTTACAGTGTGTGACAATTTCTGGCATTCTTTTTAAAATTTCTTTTATTTATTGATTTGAGAGAGAGACAGGGATTTGTCATTCCACTTATTTAGGCACTCATTGGTTGATTCTTGTCTGTGCCCTGACCAGGGATCGAACCTGCAACCTTGGCATGTTGGGATGACACTCTACCCAACTGAGCCACCCGGCCAGGACCATGGCTGTCATTCTTTATAAGTCACAGCCTGACCAGCTGTGCTTTGTTTGGTATTTGCTTATTTAAAATTAGCATATGGCCAGACCATGTAAGCCCAGAATCTGGATTTGTGTGTTAAAAAGTTTCCTTAAGTGATTTTATTATTTTTGTTTCGTTATTCTAGGAAAACATGTGTCTAGGGGATATTTTGTGACCACTAGACCAAAACCCTAAGTACAGTAGCTGAATAGGTAAATAAACCTATTGTCTCATTCACTGGGCTGAGTTAAATAATATGAAAAATAGTCAAATAAATAAAGAAATATTGTACCAAGACATGATCCCAGCAATTCTTAACTCTAACAACCCTATATACATATACTTCTCAGAATAGTCAGTAATATATTTGCAAAACAGGTTTCTCTGTACAAACCACACGCTTTAATTCTAGCTCATTAGTTGACTAGTCAAATCCATTCCCATTTCTGGAAGAATAAACATTTAAATAGTATGTCATCTTAATTACGTATTGGCAAATATGCCAGTTTAAAAGGTTTATGGAAAAGTGTCAAAAAGAAGCTCTGAGGAGCTTACTTTCCCCAGTGAGGACCCTTTGTAACACTGCCCGGCACGGCACTCCCATCCCGTTTTTCCGTCACAACCCTCGCCGAACGCTGTAAGCTGTCAGATAGGAACAGAGGCTCTGAGGTGTGTGTACATAGTACACATTAGAGACTACCCAAGGTGCTATTAGGCATAGAAATGACATTTATTGTACACCCTTTACCACCTTATTGAAAGTCAATGGGTTTTAAGACCATGAATCCCAAAATGAACTGTGGAATGACAAAAACATCTTGTGTTTTTGTACATAAAACTCAAGATATTCCATTTGGAAAAAAAAAAAAAAAAGCTTAGTTATACACACCAAAAAAGACTGTAATGGTTCTATTCAAATGTAACTAACAATGATGAGAAATGAAACATTCAATAGCTAGAGCTGATCTCCTGTTTCTTGTTTATTTTTCCTTCTCCACTAAACACAAGCTTTTTGGTGGAAGCA
Source organism: Desmodus rotundus (assembly GCF_022682495.2). NCBI lineage: Eukaryota > Metazoa > Chordata > Mammalia > Chiroptera > Phyllostomidae > Desmodus > Desmodus rotundus. The sequence continues at coordinate 158,705,839 of NC_071388.1, forward strand.
AATGAAGTTAAACGCTCCGCCTATCACTACCTTTCCTCTGATGTGCCTTTGTTCTTTTCCCCGGCCAGTGTGCCATGGAAGACTCACAAAACCCTACTTGCACAATTATTTTTAGAGCTCTCTTTCTGCACTGAATGCTACTCATAAAATCTTCTGTATGCTGAAAAGTAGAAACTGATTACAACTAGAAAGAGAGGCAATTCATGCTCAAAAGTGTAAAATGATGTAAACGTATTCCACCCAGGAAATCCAAACCAAAACGAAATTTCAATTCTTCAAATAATCATAGGGTGCTTTTCTGTATCTATATATAAAAGAGGAGGAAGAGAGAGAAAAATACATATGAGTTTCTCTCACTATAAATGACCAAGCGCCTCTACAGACAGCGGGAGAGAAAAAGTCATAAACAGCCTGGATATTAGGCAGGCAATCCAGGAAGATGTCAGGGATGTGTGTGCCTTGCAGGCTGGCAGTCTGCAGAGAGAGCAGTGTAGCCAGGACGTAAATATGGGGCAATTTGTCCTGCTCAGGCAGCTGTTTTTCTAATCAACCACATAAGCATCTTTATCTATTTTATTATTTGTAAACATTACAGCCTTGCATTGCTCTTTATCTTTTTTATTATAAAAATATACAAATTGATATAATAAATGTAATACAAATACATAATAAAATTACATGAATGCCTTCTCAAGTAAACTGCAAGCTTTGAAGGGTGGCCCCAAACTTCTTGTGAATTATTTGACTGATGACACAAAAAATGATACTTGTCTGATATAAATTTAATTGGAAGGAGGTTACTTCATATTTTCCAGGGTGGCTCCTAAGATTTTTACAGTGTGGACAAAGGAAGGGACAGAAGACTGTGACAGTCTACAGGCAGCTATGCAGTTACACTGACTGCGTGATTAGGAAATAGGTGCTTCTCGTTAGGACTATCACAGTAGCGGAATGTCTACTAGGCCATGGTTCCATTTGGTGATGGGAAAAGAAAAACAGGGTTAGCCAGAATTCTGGCGCAGAAAGTTGGTTTCTGCTACCAGAGTGTCCCACTCGCCTTACGTGCCCTCTCTTAACTCTCTTTTGGCGTACCCTAATTTGAATACAGGTTTAACTAAGATACTATTTGCAAAATGAAGCTGTATGGGTAAGTAGTATTTTTATTTGAAATAACACAAAGAGGTACAGCTCAAATTATTCCATTCACCTAAAGAAGGCAAGAAAGGAAGAACAGAGGAAAAATAGATGGGACAATTAGTAATCAAATACCAAGACGGCATATTTAAATCCAACCACATCAGTAATTACATTCAATGTGAATGGACTCTGGTTAAAAGACATAGAATGTCAATATGCATAAACTAGATGATGTCTATAAGAGAAGCCCTTTGAATATAAAGGTACAAATAGATTAAAGTTTTAAAGAGATATCATGCAAATAGTGCATGAAAAATATGGTGGAGCTGTATTAATAGACAAAGTAGACTTAAAAAAAAGACTATTACAGAGCTAAAATGGAACATTTAATAATGATGGGCCAATGCATCAAGATATACCAACCCTAAATGTGCATGTACATAATAACAAAGCTTTAAAACACATGAAGCAAAAATAGACAGAAATTTTTAAAAGAAGAAATTAAGAAATTCGCAATTGTACTTGGAGATTTTAATATTCCTCTCTCAGCATTCAGTTACTATCAAAATATCAATAAAGATATAAACGATTTGAACATCAGCAACTTAAATGACACAGGAAGAACACTCTATCTCTAGTAACAGCAGAATATACATTCTTTTCAAGTGAATGTGGAACATTAGCCAAGGACGACCATATATCCTAGGCTACAAAAGAGTCACAATAAATTTCAAAGTTTCTCATACAGAGTACGCTTTCTGACCAAAATAGTATCAAATGTTGGTTTTTTAATGAATTGACCTATAATAAACATCCTTTCTTATGTCTGGTAATAGTAATTTTCTTGAATTGTGCTCTAATATTAATATAACCCAACCAACTTTCTTATGCAGTGCTGTGTATGGTATATCTTTTTAAAATGTATTTGTGTGTTTACATTTAAAGTACTTCTGTCACAGAAGCATATTGTTGATTTTCGCTTTTTTATCCAAACTTAAAATAATAATAAGATATCTATAAAAATTCCCAAATATTTGGAAATTAACCAACATACTTTTAAATAAACTATGAGTCAAAGATTTACATGAGCTAGTAAATGGTAAGGTAAATTATAAAATATATTAACTGAATAATAACGAAATCTTAAAACATCAAAATTTAGAAATTCTGTACAAGTTCACTGCCAGAAGTAAAACAGACATTTACTTGTGAGAATGAGTTTTGCTGTTAAGTGCTGCTGATTCACACCTCTCAACAATAGAATTGCCTAGGAGTTTGGATTAATTTTCTCATAGAATATTATCTACTTGTGCAGTCACCTTCATTCTTTATATATATACATATATATAATTTCACAAGGTTAAAAAAATTAAAATTTGTGGGGTGTAACCAAAGCAATATTTAGAGGAAAATTCATAGTTTTAAATGCTTCTATTAGAAAGGAAGATCTCAAATCAATGATCTCAGCTTAAATCTGAAGATAGAAAAATAGTAAATTAGATACAAAGTAAGTAGAAAGAAGGAAATAATAAAAAGCAGAAGTCAATAAATAGAAAATGGATAAAACAGGGAAAATCTAAGTCAAAACCTGGTTCTTTGAAAAGATTTCAAAAACTAATAAACCCTTGGCAACACTGATCGCAAACATCTTTGTTTCAGAAAATACAAATTTCTAATAATAGGAATGAATGAAGACATCACCACAGACCCTACAGATGTTGAAAAGCTAGCAAGAAGATATCATAAACAATTTTATTCTATTTATTAGATGAGACAAATGTCTTGAAAACCACAATTTACCAATAATAATATATCAGAACAGCACAAGAAAAAATTTACATAGCCCTAAATTTGTTAAATAAATTAATTTTGTAATTAAAAAGATAACAAGCGTCATACCCATTAGGATGGCTATTATTAAAAAAACAGAAAATAAGTGTTGGCAAGTTTGTGGAGAAATTAGAACCTTTGTGCATTGCTGCTGGGAACATAAAATGGTGCAGGATCTATGGAAAACAGTATGGCAGCTTCTCACCACATGCAGCATGGAATTACCGTACGATCCAGCGATTCTACTCCTGGATACATGCCCAGAAGCGGTGAAAGCGGGGACTCGAGAAGGTATTTGCATACTATGTCTGCAGCAGTATTATTTACATAGACAAAAGGTAAAACAACCCAAGTATCCACTGGAAGATGAATGGATAAACAAAACATGATTTATACATAAAATGAGTATTATTCAGCCTTTTAAAAAAGGGAATTTTGACATGGTGCAACATGGATGAGTCTTGAAGATATTATGCTAAATTAGGTCATCACAAAAGGACAAATGTTGTATCATTCCTCTTACATGAAGTTCCTAGAGAAGTGAAAAATGCATAGAGACAGAAAGCAGGCGATGGTCGCCAGGGCCGGCGGGGAGAGGAGAATGGGGAGCCAAGTGTTTCATGGGCACTGAGCTTTAGTTGGGGAAGATGAAAAAGTTCTGGAGATGAATGACTGTGATGTTTGTGCAACAATGTGAGTGTCACTGGACTGTGTACTTAAAAAAGATCAAAATGGTAAATTTTATGTATGTTTTACTACAATAAAAGGCAAGACAGCAACAACAAAACCTTCCTACGAATTAAACTACAAGCCTGATAGCTTCACTAGTGAATATCGAACATTTAAGGAAAAAAAAAACCAATAAAAATAACCCAAAAATAACCAATCTTACACAGACTCTTTTAGGAAATAGAGAACACTTCTCAATTTTGTTTTATGAAGTCAATATAACCCAGGTAAGTAGTACATTTGCAGGAGATAAACGTTTGAATATTGGCCATATTGTTGTAATGCAGGTTTACCACACACTTAGTGCTCCTGTTTATAATGTCAATTGTTTGTCAGGAATAAATGAGGATGTCTAAAAGGATGAAACCCCGGTAACAGTTCTGTAGACATGCCTTGGCGTGCTTTCATTGCTGAGGCTGATACTTAAACCCGCGAATTACTCTAGTTCAGGGCAGAGAAATACAAAGGCAAGAAGAATCTCCACAAATCCTTATTAGGTATTTTTAATTTACTGTTTGTGGTCCTGATTCTTCACTTAATTTAGCTCAAACTAATTCTGCCATATCAAATTCTAGTCCATATAGTCAAGTGGTATTTCTTGTACTTACTCTGCCTATAGGTTCCCGCCTTCTTCCTCTCAGGGACATTAGGGTCATGGCCCTCTGAGATCTCAATGCTAAGACTCCGTCATGAAGTCAACTGGCTAAAGCAATCACTGAGGAATAGATCCGGAAAGAACTGAAGCTCACATGAGTGCCGAAGTGACAGAATTTCATTATAAATAGCACTTATTATACTATCAAGTATACAGAGGTATGCCATGAAGAGCTGACAGACTTCCTGCCAGTTCTGGGCCTATTTTAGAATGCAAGGAAAAGAACGCACATATAAAATGACTTGGGTTTTGCATACAGTATGATAAGCCAAGGAGAAGATGGCTTTTTTTTTTTTTAATATTTAGCAGTTTTCTGGGACCACCATTACTATCACATCGTGCTTGTACGGAACAGCCCTGGGTATAGAAGAACAACTTGAGTGGAAGCAGTCTCTGCCCTCTCCCCACATTTGGGCTAGCTGCTCTGCTTTCCCCTAAAATGGAGCCCTTTTCACAATGATTCACACATCTGCCTCCCCATACCAACAAATATAACATACTGTAGCAGAATAAGTAAAGTATATATGCAAGGATATTTCACATTACAAATGTGAAAGTATGTCTGAAAAAATTGCAATTTTTATTTTTGTAGAGTAATAGTTTTAAGTGCTTTTTAAATAAAATGGATGATTTTAGTTAAAGAAAATACTCCATACTAGACTTTGCAAATTAAAAAAAAAACTTTGAGGAAATAAGGCACCAATTCCAATTTATTTTTCATGTAAATCTGAGTCTTTAAAAAAATTAAGTGTTTAATGTCCTGGCTGGTGTGGCTCAGTGGATTGGGTGTTGGCCTGTGAACCAAAGCCTTGCCGGTTTGATTCCCCGTCAGGGCACCTGCCTGGATTGCAGGTCAGGTCCCAGGTGGGGAATATGTGAGAGACAACCAGGTGATGTTTCTCTCACACATCAATGTTTCTCCCCCTCTCCTTCTCTTTCCCTACCCCTCTCTCTAAAAACTAAATAAAATCTTTTAAAAAATTAAGTGTTTACCATGTGTAAGGCCTTGTACTAAGCACTTTACATGTACTATATTTTCTTATTTAACTTCTATTTCCCTATCAAGGGGTACCACTTTTATACCCACCCATATTACAGAGGATAACCCCACACAGGATGAAGTAACAGAGTAAAGTCTCCATCCAACAACTGATGGTGCTTCCATTCGAACCCAAGCAGTCTAACTGGAGAGACACACTACTTTTTTCTAAACATCTTTGTTATTCACATCCATATAATTCACCCATTTGCATTCCACGTTTGTACGCACACACATGCAAGAAGGATCACAGCACTGATTCTCCGGTCTGTACTGGGGTTTCTAACTTGTTGTAACTGATTTAAGGAGGCCAGAATTCCTTCCCTCCCTTGATCTCACCCAATTGTTTCTTCTCTTGTGCCTTAATCAAGTAGCAAGTAATGCCACCGTGAGACACCAGGCCCCAGATTTAGGAGAGCAGTTATTCTTTCCAGTACTCAAATCTGGAGATACAAGCAAAGCACTCTGGCCGCACATAAAAACTGCAACATTTTAACACCCAGTTCTTTTTAACTGGTCTACTTTTACACAGCTGAGGAGGAGAAGCAAAGAAGGGCTCATTTCCCTTGCTACTAAAGCTTGATCCTAAGACTGCATTCTCACATCTCAAAACTTTTAGCAGAGAACCAAGAAACTAGAGCACATAGTACTGCTTGTTGTGTGAATCTACAACGATTATCCTTGGAGCACTCTGAGGAAAAACTATTTGTAAGGCTCTCCAAGGATTCCCAGTTGTCTCAGCGGAAAAACACTGCTGTTAATCATACACTAACTGCCTGCCCTCCATTTAAAAGTTAACCTCCCTTTGATATTTCCTGGTTTCTAAGCATCCGTTAACTAAATAAATTAGTGAGACATTTATGTTTTTACCTTTGTAACTGTTTAGCTTTCCTTCTCAGCTGGGAAGATGGTACAAAGTTTTCACTCAAAGGAACAAGCATCATCTTGACAAACATTACCTGAGAGGCTAGTATTAATGAGAGCAAATTGAAATGCTATTGTTGTATTGTGTTGGATAGTGAAAGCCAACGGTAAGGAACACTTAAGTATCAAAAGCACTGCAATGAAAACTGAAGCTTCAATTAACCCTGCAAATTTCAGTGAACTCCGAGCGGGACCATTCGTGAGGCAAACACTTCAGGCAACTCATACATCTTGTTTTAATCTTTCTTTGGATGACTACAATTTGGGGGTATAAATAAGGTTGCTAACAAGAACAGAACAACAACAATTACAGTAAGTATTTACAGAGCACTTGGCTTGCGCTTTGACGTCAGGCACTCTGCAGCTTCCAAAGGGGAATCTCACGCTCAGTGTTTGCTCTCCGTGACCACCCTTAAAGGTGCCCATCCCAAGTATTCACACACACAAAAAGGCTTATTTCTTTAAGGGATTCCATGTAAACCCATCTCAAATCTGCCTCAATCCAAAATATCTGAAGGGTACACTATTGCAATTACTCTGGAAGTTGTCTCCAAAAACATTATGCTGGACCAGAATGAAACCTGTTTTAACTCATCCACCTGGCATTTCACATTTGTGTGAGCTACAGAAATTTTGGGAGGTATTAATCAGGTTTAGTGGGCTCATAAAGGATATTAAGTTACATTCACACTTTATGCATTATCAGTCCTTGCAAATTCCAGTAAAAATTCACATAGATGAGGTTAATAGACTCGTCTATGTGAATTTTATTCCCTTAATTGGACTTCTGCTTTCTTATCCATTGCAAAGTATACTTAGTATACTGGTGGACAGGAGATACTTTTACCTTTATGTAGGATTTACCCAGTCATGTTTGGACTAGAGTATCAATAAGGCTGTCCTGGCACAAAACAGAACATTATTAAAAATTTAAGTCATAATGAACATCAGGTATAAAAATTTGAAATATAACATTAGGGAATAAAAGTGTCCAAATTTCACTTCCAAATAAAAGTGAAATTCCCGTAATTTCAAAAGAATGTGAAATTTAGGTAGGCAGAGGTTATAGCATTTTGTAAATTCTATTTTAAAGAACCACAAATAGTTACAACTTGCAAGAAAAGCAAGGCAAACTGAGCCATAGGCTGGCAGGTGAGATTCTGACCGCCACACCACAGGAGGCACAGCGTGGGCAGAAAAGGGGCCAGTGGGTGAAAAGTAGAATTCACTGGAATGGTACAATTTCTACCTGAGAACAGATAAGTTGACAGTTTCCAGAGAGTGCTCAGAATTCTATATAATTATAGAGTGGGAGGCCAGAGTATGTAGATTCCTCCTTTGCTGCATCTGTGCTTTTTACCTGTAACAGTCAGATGCTGCTCCCATTGGGGGTCACTCCTTTCCTCTTCTTATCTTGAAGAGATCTGTCTGTCCTCAGGCCTTTTATCCAATAGGAAACAAGTCTCTGATTTCCTTGTGGCCTTGTGATTACTTGGAGCTTAACTCCAACATTTTGTTCTTACTCAAAAGATTAGTTTAACTGACAATGATCAGAAGGGAGTGGGGAGGGGAATCATGGGGGTGGGGGAAGGGGAAGGCCAAGTCAAGGAACTGGTAGAAAGGACCCATGGAGAAGGACAACAGGGAGGGAGGGGAAGATTGAATGTGGAAGGTGAGGGGATGGGTAGAGCAGGGGAGAGTAATGGGGGGGGGATGGGGACAACTGTAATTGAACAACAGCAACAAAACAAAAAGATTAGTCTTTCTAAAAACTCACTTCTCACCTACTCTTGCAGCTAGAGCAGACATGTGACCAATGTTCTGGCTAAAGCCTTTGCTTAAAGGGAAAGGGGCCAGAGGACAGCTTGCTGGTACCAACACACCCGCCTCTTTCCTGAACTTAGATGTGATGCTGTGTACAGAGGAGGAAAAGAGCCTGGCTCTCGATGACATCATTAAACAGGCAAACAAGCTACTGTTAGGCACCATCTTCCTCTGGACTTCTTGCTAGGTTTAGAAAAATAAATCCTTATATATTTTAGCCACTATTAGGTTTTCTGTTATTTTCATCCAAGAGGATTCTAATAAATAATGACCATTACTGTTAAGCCCTGGGAGTCCAGGGATAATAAATCCATTTGGTTCCTGCTCTCAAGAATCTTACCATCAAGTGAAGAAGAATGAGATACACACAAAGAGTCCTATACATGTGTAGCAGCGGTAGGTACAAAGTGATATCAGAGCACAGAGGAATGAATAGGTCCACTGGTAGTGGCCAGGAAAAGCTTCCTAGTAGGGGCAACATTTGTGCTGGGTCTCAAAGAATGAGTAGGGATATTTCAAGCAGATAGGGGTGAGAGCCAGGGCATCTCAGGCCGAGGAATTAGCACAAATAAAGACAAAGAAATGTGAAAGTGGATGGTATTTTCAGGGAATAAATATAGTTTGGAAAAATATGCTAAGTAACTTTAGAAATGAGTCTGTAAGTCTAAAGGCAACAGAAACTATAATTAGCACTGTACTCCAGTTGATAAAAGGTCAACAATTCTGAAACCAGTATACACATGTACTGGAACTGAACAGTTCAGAAACAGACAGCAGATGGTGGGGTCCAAGGCTCTCACCAGCTTAAACATGTATTCCGTACTCTGCCAGCTGAGAGTGCCTAGAAACAACCATACCCCAATGCAAGAAACCACGCCAAGCACCCTGATCTTGTTTTCTAACACCAGTCTCTCCTAAAAGGAACCAGGGCACCTTGCAGAAATGGCTGATTGTAGGACTCAGATAGGGAATATAAACTAGGTCTGTAGCATCTAATAGTGCCAGAAGGTAGGAAAGTGATTAAAACAACAATAAGACAAGATGAGACAAAACAAAATCCCACCCAACTCCCTGCAATGATAGGGGTATGTCAAAGCCACACATTAGCCAAATGAAAGAAAGAGCTCCCACTGGCAAAAGCTGAAACACTTTGAGAAACAAAATAAAGCAGTTCTGGATTATAGTCCAAAGTATAAATAAATATCCATATGTTCATACTAATATAAATGATTCCTTGAATAAGCAAATAAATAAATTGGGAGGAAAAGATAAATCTCCCATGCAAAAGCATTCCAAATATTTCATGGAGACACTGCCCTCAAAGAGGTGTGGCATAACTCATCATTCCTTAAATGTGGGCTGTGCTGGGTGACTTCCTTCAAAAAGCACAGCATGGAAAGGGGGAACGTAACTGCAGTGGAGAAGCCTGACCAACACTACCTCCGTCAGGTGGTCAACGTTAATAGCAACAGTGATCAGTCACGTCGAGAGTGGGTACTCTTGACACACGATGAGAATGGCACTGTGCTTCCATCTTGCTACGCCCCAAAGCCCATAATCCCCGTCTAATCACAAAAAAAACATCACACAAACCCAGCTGGGGACCATAATTTGGGGACAGGAGACACACAATTCAGGCTAAACAACAGCCATCTTAGCGTCAGCCATGAGTGGGCCCGGTCTTAGGACAGCATAGTACAACTTGAGCGTGAGACAACTCTGAGGAAGGTAAATTGGGAAAAGTTGAAATTAGTTGCCATTGTTAAGTGGTTGCACTAAGTTTCATTTCAAGCCAGTCCCACCTCTGACTTTTTCAGTTATTGAGCCAAAATATTCTCTCAGTTGTCTGAGTTTTCTGTTATCTGCAACCTAAAGTACTCTGATAGAGAAATTATGTGATTTCTTCTACCACCTGGCAGTCTAGGGGGGAAACATTTGGTTTTATCTAGATTAGGCCTGGCCAGGCTGGTACTACAGAAGGTGGTGATTTAGGATGACACTGAGGGAAAATACGACTCAGGCAGTAAGCCCCAAGTGAGCAGAAATAAAACATAAAAAGGGGAAGGAGGTATGAAGGGGTTGGGGGGCGGGACAAGAGCAGTTGATGAACTTGATGTGACTGAAGTCTGGGTTTAATAGAAACAAGGAGAAGGGAAGACAGAAGGTTCTGGTTAGTAATTAGGCCCTCTGAGTTTGTTAACCAATGTCACCGAGTAACAGAAACAGTAACACTAACAATGAGAAGGAAATCCTTCTTTGAATGAGAGGCTTTTGCAGTGTGGTTAGAAAGAACCACAAGGCCATAAACACCTATAAAGAGAAACATTTTGGACCAACGCTAAAACAGGGACTCTCCTCAATCACCTCATTTTAATCTGAAGGTCATTATAATAGATCAACCCTCACTCTTCAGGAACAATCTCCCACTGGCCACATCTATTAAGCCAGAGTTTGTCAAACTAAGGTCCCACAACAAATTTTGAAAGTGTGTTTTTATGATGATAATAATCTAAACAAATCAATAGGAGCAAATGTAAACTGCTAGCTGATTTCAGTGCTTGCATTTATGATCTCGTTGGCAGCAAGCAGCACCGGGATGATACGAAAATGGTGTGTCTGAGTACACAGCACACTGTAAAAGACTGCAGTGCTCTGAATGGAGAAGCATGGCGAGGGACTTGAGAAGACACACAGCGCACACCACAGTACGGACGGGATGACATCAACGGGACCTGAGAGGTGGTGGTCAGTACCTTGTGCACACTGAGCACCGCAATTTAGTTCTGGTAAAATATCAGCAGTCACATTGTAGTGCTGTTACCTTGAATTTTACTGGCTTTGTGGTTATATCTCTCTACTTATTTTGATTTCGTAGTTGAATAAGAGCTCTGTGCACAAGAAGCTTATACCTGACTGATGTAACAATATACTAAAAATATTTTAAGTAACCCCACAGATCTGAGAATTTTTTTCTTCAAACGGATATTTACACATGTATCAAATTGAGAAATACAATTGAGAAATTAGAAGATTCTGTTCCACAGCATTCTACTCTTAGTCCTCCTTACTAGCAGAAATAACCCAAGAAGAGCATAACCACCTCAATTCTCCTTGGAAAGTAATTCCAGGTGAAGAGGTAAAGGGTCTGGACTAAGTTGAATCCAGGCTTTGCCACTTGCTACCACATAACCTCTGACGTGATACTTTATTTTGTGAATCTCAATTTCCTCCATACAATGTGGCTAACGAGATTATTTCAAAACATAGGAAGGTTACAGGAGGTGATCTCTGTAGTGCGCTTGTAGCACAGGGCCAGGCCAGTGGTGCACTTGCTCGGCAAACTGCAGCGGACATCACATGATCATTGATGCGGCTCTTCTTACAGCTCCCACAGGGCTTCATGAACACCACAGGATCAACCCTTTTACCATGCTCCTTAGTTTAAACAGCCCTCAGTAGCTCCAGCTTCCCAAGGAGGTGAAAGATGAATTTACCAGTGAAGTGGGGGTAGTATAATATCAAGTGCTGAATATAGTAACACTCAGAATATAATAAGCCTCAAGTTCAAATCCTGGCTCAGCTATCTACTAATAACTTTTGGGAAAGTCACTTATTTTGCCCATAGGCTCATCTGTAAATTGGAGATAATTCCCAAGTCACAAAGTTCTTATAAAGAACATTATAAGCTACCTATTGTTTTACAAATATAAAGTCAAATTATTAGTCAGTGAATTCTAGAAACATTCCTAAAGGGCACCCCTTAAAGCTTAAAAAAGAAAAAAACACAAAAACCTAATAAATTAGAAACAAACACTATTCCCATCTCCCACTCTTGAGCCAATCAGGTGTTGAGGTGGCCGGTTAGGCCAAAAGCCAAACTGAAAGTGACAGTCAAGCTTGTTATTTACTGTAACACTGTAAGCAAGAGACCAAAAGAGGCATGAGCTCACCAGTGCCCCACTTGCCTGTGTGGAACGGCACCAGGTAAGGAGCAAGTGGATGCAGCACAGATGGAAGAAGCTGTCCCGCTTCCCAGGAGCCCGGGGTGTGGGGAAAGGGCAAGAGCTAAAAGGAGAATGGTCCTGAGCCAAAGTGGAGAAAGTGTCTATGCAGAGGCCACCAATAAGGAGTCCTCTGAATGCAGTCCTTTGGGCTAGGAATTGTCAAATGACAAAACTAAAACAATTAAGTAACAAGTTTGATGTCCTTTACTCAAAGGAAACCAACCCATGGATTGGGGATGTTGACATAAGAGATGTCCAACCCTGTAGAGAATTTTTATGAGCCACACTAATGACATAAACTGGGGGCAGGGGGTAGGGGGTAGGTCATTGGGTGGTGGGGGGGGGGTAGGTGGATGGGTGGTAACTAAGGCTGGGATTGGGTTACAGGACAGTTAACAAGATTATGCCTTCTCTTGAGGGTTAATACCCCCTTGAAGGGGTATTACTTCTGATATTTCAAAGTTGTATTAACCTAGATACACAAGAACAATGGGCAAGTTTAGCTTAAAACCTTTCACTGAAGAAGTTGCAGGCCTGGGGCATGACTACCCACCATGACCTGCCCAGTTAGGAATTTATGATCAGATCACCCTTGAGGTTATTTTCCATAAAGCCCCCTTTTCACCCACAGGGGAGCACAGTGCCTCGCAAGCAGTGCAGCCTTCTTCCCAAGGGATTTGGGACAAGAGCAAGAATTTTATAGAAACGCAGAAGAGGCAATAAGAAAACAGGGTAAGGTTGGCTAGAAGGGTGGGGATTTCCTTTTAAGACTAGCAGGGCCTATTTCCTAGGAGAAGGTGAACTAGCTAATGGTGAGCTGGAGGATTACGATTGGTGTATGCTAGGTTTCCTTGACAGGTGTTTCCTGAAAGTGAAGGCTAGCTAGGCCACAGCAGAAACCACCATTTGTGGGTCTTAATATAAAAATGAACTTTATCAGACTTCAGATACACATGTGAACGTGGCTGTCTGGGGAACCTTGACTGAAATTCCTCCAGAAAACTGTGTATCAGTTTTGGTGTGGGGAGGCCAGCTTTTCCCAACAGGGCTTCCTGGAAAAGTCTTGTAATTGCGTATGGTCAGGCCTGAAAGATCAGGCTTAGGAGTCTGAACTGAAGCCTGCTCCTCACCCAAAGTAAAGAAGAATATAAATATTCTTTGCCCAACACACAGTAAATGTTATTCCAGTAAGTTATATAAACTAAAAACCAATAATTTAATGTGGATGAAAAAGGGGTTCCGTGGAAAATAACCTCACAGGGTGATCTGACCATAAATCCCTAACTGGGCAGGCCATGCTGGGCAGTCGCACTCCTGGCCTGTAAATTCTTCACTGAAAAAAGTGTAAGCCACCCCTCTCCATTGTTCTCATGCATCTGGGTTAACACACCTTTGAAATGGTCTTAGCAAGCTGACAAATTCCATTTTCCTAAAAAGCTGAAACACTGCCTGGGGCAACTTGAATCTTATTTAATATAAAAACAATCTGATTAAATGATCCCTTTAAAACAACACAAACTCATATTACCTATCAGCCATCTCTTTGCCACCTGATCACATAAGGTGTTTATATGATCAGGTGTCACATAAGGTGTCTATAAAGCAATGTTGTTTAACTAAAAACTAGCTCTGTACATCAAAATAAGTGTTTCCCCTTCAAATAAGTCACCTTAAGAGATTACTATTTACTCTAATAATAGTAAAACATCTTTGAAATTCCATTTTCAGATAATGTCCTCAGAGCAAGCTTATTCTTTTTCATATTCTCAGTGGTGGCAAACTCTTTGCTTTAAGGTATACACCCTTTGTTGTCTTTAGAGTAGGTTGTTGTTCTTGTTGCCATAAATGTACAGACTCCCAACGTAACCGCCTTGGAAGAATCATATTCATTGACACACAGCTCCTGGAATGTTCTGTTTCCTAAAACAGTCTTAAACAGTCATACCTCAAATCACGTTCACACCGTACAAACTGTACTACCACAAATGATAGTATCCTTTCTGCTTACTCTTTTTTAAGAAGCCAAAACTATCTGGAAATATGAGCTAAATGGTTTTTTTTGCTTAAAGTTTTAAAAACACATATGAATAGCAAAAATAGAAAATATACAGGGGAAAAGGTCGCTCTTATGATTGCAACAAAAAACAATGCGAAATACCTAGGTACAAACCTAGCCAGAAATGTACAGGAATGACATAAAGAAAGATATACAGCTCTACACAGGGGTGTGGAAGATAATTTATTTAATAAATAGAAAGACAGTACATGGGTTTCTGGAGTTGAAGATCCAACTCTGTGAGGAACTACATTCTTGCCAAAATCATCTATAAAATTAAACTAGTTCCAATCAAAATTCAAAAAATGTTTTTGGAGAACTTGAACAAATAATTTAAAAGTTAACTTGGAAGAATAAAGTGCAGTCAGCACCAGGAAAATACTGCAGGGAAGTAAGTGGTGTTGGTTGTGGTGGGATAGGGTAAAGGGCTAGGGGGCAAGTGCTTCCCTTCCAGACATGAAAATATACTACGAGGGATTCAAGATGGCAGCGGAGTAGGTAAAAGGTACACTCACCTTCTCCCAGGACCAAACTGGAATTACAACTAAATTATAGAACAATCATCCTGTATAACCAACTGAAAACTAAGCTAAGGAGAAGTCTTATAAACAAGGATTTACAGAAGAAGCCACATCAAGATAGGAAGGGCAGAGACATGAAAAGGGCTGGCCCCCTCCCATGGGGCGCTGAGGTTCCAGAGGGATATCTCAGCTGTGGAGGTTCCTCCTGAGAAGCTGGGGTCTCAACCCCAAGCCGGGGTCCCCAGCCCAAAGAAGCAGAGCTGGGAAGAGATGCATATATAACACGTGGCTGTGAAAGTCAGCAGGGATTCTGTCCACCAGGAGAGACAGGAGTCTGCTAGAGACACAGGGGCCCTCTTATAGGGCCAGCACAAAAAATCTCATTTGCAGCCACTTACCCTGGGCTTCAGCAGAGGGAGGGTGGTGTGGAATAAAATAGCATGAGGAGAACCTGGGGTTTGTGGCTCTGGGGAGAGAGCTGAAGGGACAGCCACCAGAATCCCTGTGCTGAGTCACACTCCCGCACTGCATGAACCATCTTTCTTGGGAAATAAAGCATCAGTCTGGGAAAGCAATAGCCCCACCCTCTGGGGCCCTACCCGGTGGAGCTTCGGCCCTGCTGAGGAGACAGCTGCCTGGGCTGGGCAGATTCAGTAAGCGTCAGTGACTGAGTTGTGTGACTTTGGGACAGTGGGCATTTACCTCACTTTCCTGTGAACCTGATTGGCAACTCCCCTTCATGAGAAATCCACTAGCCCCATCATCCCAACTCCCAGCAGCCCTGACCTGTTGAGATTGGGCTCCTTGAAGAAACTGGGACAGACTAAGTTGTGTGGCTCTAGGACAGAGAACACTTTTCCCCTCACACGTCCAACTGGTGCAGAGCCCTCTCTTCACGCAGCAACGTCTAAGTCTGTTTGGGCCTGATAAACTCTGCAGGCCTCTCTCTGATGGCTCCCTGAGACCCCATACCACAGCAAAGGTGTGCAGTCCAAGCGGGTGGCAGCTAGACTTGGTATACCCTGGAATGTTTGACCTCAGACCCAGCATTGGCACTGAGTTTGAACCTGTATCAATCTGGTCACTAAACACCACTCACCTCTACCTGGTGGCTCACTGACAATCTACCTCATGCAACTCAAGTACTGCCAGAGGCTCTTTCAGTGACTGAGCCTAACAGGCAGGTAGCAGGTAGAGACAAGTGGAGGTGGATCTTGGGGAGCCTTGGGACTTTTGCTGACCTACACTGAGGTCTGATTCTGGTAAAAGCCAGCCCTGGTGCACAGCTTGGTCCTTCCCATGCACTTCCAGGCCCAGAAGGAGAAGCCACAAACTATGGATAGTGTTGTGGCCCCAAACAGGTTGCCCAGGGCCAGTCACAGGCAGTATCTCACACTTGTCTGCAACAGGATCCCTCCCAAGAGGCCCCAGAACCAACACACCCAGTGGGAATAGAGGGAACATAGCTCAACATAATAAAGGTCACATATGACAAACCCACAGCCAACATCATATTCAATAGGCAAAAACTAAAAGTGTTTCCCTTAAGGTCAGGAACAAGACAAGGATGTCCACTTTCACCTCTCTTATTCAACATAGTACTGGAAGTCCTAGCCACAGCAATCAGACAAGAAGAAGAAAGAAAAGGCATCCCAGTTGGAAAAGAAGAATTACTTGCAGATGGCATGATACTATATATAGAGAACCCTAAAGATCCTACCAAAAAACTACTAGAACTGATAAATGAATTCAGTAAAGTAGCAGGATACAAAATGAATTTCCAGAAATCAGTTGCATTTTTATACACCAATAATGAACTATCAGAAAGAAAAACTAATGCCCTGGCTGGTGTGGCTCAGCAGACTGAGTGCTGGCCTACAAACTGAAGGGTCGCTGGTTAGATTCCCACTCAGGTCACAGGCCTGGGTTATGGGCCAGGTTCCCTGCGGGGGACACGTGAGAGGCAACCACACATTGATGTTTCTCTCCCTCTCTTTCTTCCTCCCTTCCCCTCTCTCTAAAAATGAGTAAATAAAATCTTTTTAAAAAGAAAGAAAGAAAGAAAAACTAAGAAAACAATCCCATTCACAATTGCTTCAAAAAGAATAAAACACCTAGGAATAAATTTAACCAAGGAGGAAAAAGACCTGTATCTCTGAAAATTCTAAGACACTGAAGAAAGAAACTGAAGAAGATACAAATAAGTGGAAGTGTGTACAGAGTTCATAGATAGGAAGAATTAACATCATCAAAATGTGCATACTACCCAAAGAAATCTATAAATTCAATGCAATTCCTTGTAAGTTACCAATGATGTATTTCACAGAACTAGAACAAATATACCAAAAATTCATGTGGAACCACAAAAAACCCTGAATAGCAACAGCAATGTTGAGAAAAAAGAACAAAGTTAGAGGAATCATGCTTCCTGATATCAAACTGTACTGCAAAGACAAATAAAATAGCATGTTACTGGCATAAAGATAAGCATATAGATCAATGGAACACAACAGAAAACTCAGAAATAAACCCATACCATTATATTCAATTAACATTTGATTAAAGAGGCAATAACATAAAATGGGGTAAAAACATCTGTCCAATAAATGGTGCTGGAAAACTGGACAGATACATGAAAAAAAATAAAACTACACCACCTTTGTGAACCACACACAATAATAAACTCAAAATGAATTAAAAATTTAAGATTTGAAACCGTAAAAATCCTAGAAGAAAACACAGGTAGTAAAATTTCGGACATTGCTCATAGCAATATTTTTTCTGATATATTTCCTTGGGTATGGGAAACAAAAGAAAAAATAAACAAATGGGACTACATTGAACTAAAAAGGTTTTGCACAGCAAAGGAAACCATAACGAAGTAAAGAGACAACCCACTGAATGGGAGAACATATTCACCAATGACACATATGACAAGGAGTTAATATCCAAAATTTATAAAGAACTTATAAAACTGAACACCAAACAAGCAAACAAACAATTAAAAAATGGTCAAAGGCTCTGAACAGACACTTCTCCAAAGAAGACATACAGACGGCCAATAGACATATGAAAAGATGCTCAGTGTCACTAATCCTTAGAGAAATGCAAATAAAAACCCCAATGAGATATCACCTCACCCCTGTCAGAATGGTTATCATTAAGTCTACAAACAAGTGTTGGTGAGGGTGTGGAGAAAAGGGAACCCTTGTGCACTGTTGATGGGATTGCAAATTGGTGCAGCCACTGTGGAAAGCAGTATGGAATTACCTCAAAAAATTAAAAATGGAACTGCCTTGTGACCCAGTTTTGGAAATATATCTGAAGAAACCTGAAACACTAACTCGAAAGAATATATGCACCCCTATTTTCATTGCATCGTTATTTACAATAGCCAAGATTTGGAAGCAGCCCAAGTGTCTGTCAGTAGATACATGGATATATAAAGCTGTGGTACATTTATACAATGGAATACTACTCGGCTGTTAAAAAAAAGGAAATCTGCCCTGGGCAGGTAGCTCAGTTGGTTAGAGCATTGTCCCGATATACTAAGGCTGCAGGTTTGATCTTCATTCAGGGCACACCAAAGAAGCAACCAATGGACACATAATAAGTGCAAAAACAAATTGGTGTCTCTCATGTCTCTCTCACTCTCATATCAATAACTAAAAATTAATAATAATAAATCAATAAAAAAGAAAGAAATCTTAAGAAATCTTACCCTTTGCGACAGCATGGATGGATCTGCAGAGTGCTATGCTAAGTGAAATAAGCCAGTTAGAGAAAGACAAGTACCAAATGATTTCACTCATATGTGCAACCTAATGAACAAAATAAACTAACCCAAACTAGAAACAGACTCATAGAGAATAGACTGACAGCTGTCTGAGGGGAGGTGAGAGATGCAGGGCTGGATAAATAAGGTAAAGGATTAAGCAAAAGAAAAAAAAGAAACTCATAGACACAGACCACAGCATGGTGATTACCAAAGGGGAAGGAATTGGGTGTGGGTAGAAGAGGGTAAAGGGGGTTAAATGGTGATGGAAGGAGACTTGACTTTGGGGGGTGAACACACAATACAATATACAGATGATGGGTTGTAGAACTGTACACCTGAAACCTATATAATTTTATTAACCAATATCACCCCAATAAATTCAATAAAAAATAAAATATAAGACATATCTACAAACAAACAAATCTCAAAACAATATACTACAAAACAAGTATATCTTGACTATGTCCATAGTGCCAGGATATAAAGTTTAAGCAGTGGAACAGAAAAGAAAGTGCAGAAAGTAGTCAAAATGTACATAAGAATTCCATTTGTTACTTGATATCAAACTATATTACAAGGCCACAATGATCAAACAGTCTGGTACTGGCATAGGAACACACTCATAGACCAATGAAACAGAATAGAGAGCCCCAAAATACTCATGTCAATACAGTCAGTTAATATTTGACAAAGGAGGCAGGAACATAAAATGGAGTAAAAAGAGCCTCTTCAACAAATGGTGTTGGGAGATCTGGACAAGCAGATGCAAAAAAAAAAAAAAACCCAAAAAAAAACAAAACAAAACTAGACCACCAACTTATACCATGAATCAAAATAAACTCAAGATGGATGAAAAACTTAAATATAAGTCATGACACCATGAAAGTCCTAGAAGAGAACATAGGCAGGAAAATTTCAGATATCCCATGCAGCAATATTTTTACCAATACATTCCCTAGGGCAAGGGATACAAAGGAAAGAATAAATGAATAGGACTACATCAAACTAAAAAGCTTCTCCATGGCTAAAGAAAACATCAATAAAATGGAAAAGGAACCAACCTCATGATAAGGAAAACATATTTGCCACTGATACCTTGGACAAGGGTTTGATCTCCAAAATATATAAAGAACTCACATGACTCCACACCAGGAGGACAAGCAATGCAATTAAAACATGGGCAAAGGACCTGAACAGACACTTTTCCAAGGAGGACATACAGAGGGTCCGTAGACACATGAAAAAAATGCTCAATATCATTAGCCATCAGAGAGATGCAAATTACAACCACAATGAGATACCACTTCACATTGGTCAGAGTGGCCATCATTAATAAATCAGCAAAAAAGTGCTGCTGTAGTTGTGGAGAAAAGGGAACCTTAGTGCACTGTTTGTGGGAATGCAGACTGGTGCAGCCACTGTGGAAAACAGTAGGGGATTTCCTAAAAAAACTAAAAATGGAACTTCCTTTCAATCTAGCAATCCCATTGCTGGGACTATACCCTAAGAATTTTGAATCACCAATTCAAAAGAACCCATGTACCCAAAGTTCCTAGCAGCATTATTCAATAGCCAAGTGCTGGAAACAGCCTAAGTGCCCATCAGTAAATGAGTGGATAAAAAAACTGTGGTACATTTACACAATGGAATACTACACAGCAGAAAGAAGGAGCTCCTACCTTTTGACAACATGGATGGAACTGGAGAGCATTATGCTAAGTGAAATAAGCCAGGCAGTGAAAGCCAAATACCACATGATCTCACCTATAAGTGTAACCTAATCAACAAAACAAACAAATGAACAAAATATAGCCAGAGACATTGAAATAAAGAGCAAACTGACAGTGGCCAGAGGGGAGGAGGAGAGGAGAATGGGGAAAGAAAGGGAGGAGGCAAGCAAAGGAACACGAATAGAGGACTCATGGGCACGAACAATGGGTGGGGGGAATGACTGTGGGAGTGGGGTGGGGACAGGGTAGGGGTGAGCAATGGGAAAAAAGATGGGACAACTGCAATTAAACAACAATATATGTTTTTAAAAAAGGAATTCCATTTGTAATAAAGATAGTATTTCACTTTAGGGGGTTAAGGCTTACCTATTCAAAAAATTGTATTAAGAAAATGGGCTACCTATTTGGAAAAATAGTTTTATCCCTACCCTATATCTAACATGAAAATAAATTCCAGGATGTATTAAACTTTTTCATATAAAAATACTTCTTAATAGACCTAGAAAAAACAAAGGTGAATACTTACTAAAAAGTGGGGTAGAAAAACCTCTTTTGAACATGATTATCAAAGCTATAAAGTATAAAAAGGAAAAAATAAAAGATTGCTTATAAAAAGGTGTGGGAGGACATGCTATAACCAAACACAGTGTTGTGATGGGTGGTGGGCAGGGACGAGCTCCCTCACACACTGTCGGGGGGATGCACTGAGGGGACTGTGGCAACACATGGAAAATTTTAAAGACAAAGCTTTATGGAAAATTCCATTTATAGAAATATATCCTAGGAATATAAGCAGAAGAATTTTAAGGATTTGTCACGGCATTGTTTGTACATTATACTGAAAATCTCCAAACAATCTGAATACTCATCTTTTCAGGGATGACTAAATTATTGTACATTCATATAAAGAAGATTATGTAGCCACTTAAAATGTTGCTAAAATATAAATTTATTGACATGTAAAAAAGTCCATTATTTATTAGGTGGGGAGAAAAGGTAGGTACCTTTAGTGTGATCTTATTTTTAAAAATTAACATATACCAAGTACAGAAAAGGTCTACAAGAATTTACAGTAGTCATCTTTCATTGAAAGGCTCAAGGAAATCCTAGTATTTTCTTCTTAATACATCTGGAAACGTACTTTTCTCTTTCTTTTAAGTAAACTCAAATTACCTTTATAATCAGAAAACATAAAAATATTTTTTAAATCACTATGTGTACAATTCTATATAATATTCATGGGTAGAGGATCCATGGTTGAGAAAAAAGAAAAAAACAAGATAGCATAGGCACTAGTAACAGTAACACTAGAAAGGTTTCAAAAATTTTTTGGTATACACCATGAAAATGTGGGGAAGAGGGCATGGAATTTATAAGAACTGGTTAATGGTGGTTAGTGGGACCCAGAAAGGCTGCTTTAAAACAGCGAGCCCTTTTCACACCGGGGTGGGGAGAGGGGGGCTGGTGACAGGAGGCGGAGCATCCCTCTGGGACGGTTCCTAACAGGCCCGGGACCGGTACGGGTCCGAGGCCCGGGGGGTTGGGGACCCCTGCTTTAAAATACCCCAATTTGTTATACCAGGTAAGGAATGCAGGTGCTAAGCAGGTAGGGCAAATAACCCTGAAAGAAATTATTGGAAAAGGCAACGAGTAGCTGAAGGAGACGAAAAAGAGATAAATAATCCGTACTAGAATGTCAAATTCCAGTTACCCAGAAACTTCCTAGTCACCAACTACGGCAGGTACGTGCTACTTGCTGCACTGCTGTTTGACATTATGGCTGCTCTCTCCTTCCATTTGGAAACTGTTTCTGATGTGCCAGAACCTTTTCATTTATAGTACTTGTTAATCGTCATCAGGCAGCAAACACAGATGGCACCAGTCAGGTCTGCCCAGCCGAACCCCGGGGAGAGCTCGCGCGCCCTCTGGCGGTCAGCTGCGCGCCAGAACAAGAGGGTGTCTGTCTGAAGGAGACAGCTCCCCCAAGCACAGGGATACTTGTATTCTCTACACAGCTAATTTCAGTGAAGAGTTTGGAAACCATTTCCTCAAACTGCATCCCCGCCCCAAAGAGACAATTCCAGATTAAAACGATGCCTTTCTTTGTTACACCAGAGAAAACCATAAAAACCTAAGTTCTATGAGAAAATACAGCATGAAAAGCATTTTAAATTCAAATGATTTCACCTTACTATATAATAAATAAGCTAAGGTATGCAGATGATTGCAGCACAATACGACTATATTGCCCATTAGAGTTCTATTCTGGTTGAAAACCTGAAAATTACTGTAACAATAAGATTTGTATAGGTTTTACAACTTACAAAAAGCTCTCATTTTCACACCTAATCCTGATAACCATCCTATAATCTAGGGAGGAAGACAAGGTAAGCCTTTGTACTGTCACAATTTTACAGATGTAGGAGATGAGACTCAAAGAGATTCCCTGAGTTGCCTTGATCTCACACATACAAGAGCCAAGGTCCAAGCAGGCCTCCTAACTCCAAATTCTACATTCTACTCACGACACTATTCTGACTGTGCTGCTGATCTCTAAAGAGTTTTCCAAAGAGTTGGCATGTATTTTAGGTAGAGAAGTAAAAGGCCTAAAACGCATGCTTCTATAATACATTCCATTTTGTTTCAAATGCCACCAAAATTTTAGGTGCTGAACCCTAAATCTGAGGGAGTTTGCACTGGAGGCAGTGCTTTGCCCTAAAGGAACATCAGTTTGACAAGGGAAGTGGTCATTTTAGCAAGGAATCTCCTAAAAAACAAATAAAGTTAACTAAAGCATTTCTACGTGCGGCATGTCTATGCCCATAAAAAGTAGACCCTGTCAGGCTTTCTGGCTTCTGCATTCACTTAGTCACGCAGCATGAAACCAGCACTGGCAGTCCTCAAGTTCTGGTTCTGCTTTCCCTTGAAGCTTTACAATCTTAATGATTTCCCCCTTATGAACGAAGCGTTATAGATGCATCATAAGATGTTGTGTTGGAGTGCCAAGCTAAAAATCAGTATGCTGAAGAGAGATTCAGCTATTATCACCGAGATCCCCAAAACTGAAGAACAAAGCAAAGTAGTAATGATAAATAAAATCAAAGAATTACATAGTGCTGACTATACTCCAGGTGCTTTACATATAATAACTCATTTAGTCTCGCCAAGAACCCATTTAACAGACAAGTACATTAACGCACAGAGAGGTAGTAATTGTAGGTACTTAGGATAACCATGTTCACACAGCTAGTAAATAGTGAGGCTGAGATGTGGATCCAAGCAGGCTGGTAACTGAGTTCATTTCCTTAATCATTAAAGCTATGTTGCCTCTTTACAGTGGTGTCTTCCATCTTTTTGTTGTGTTTTTAAAGTACACTTTTAATTTTAGAACAGTTTTAGATTGACAGAAAAGTTGCAGATAGTACAGAGTTCCAATATATCTGACAGTTTCCCCTATTATTAAAATCTCACATTAGTAAATTAAGCCAATATCAATACATTATTATAAACTTCAGTCCATACTTCATTCGTATTCCCTTCGTTTTTACCTAATGTCCTTTTTCTCCTGCAGGATTCTATCTGAGACATGACATTAGTTAGTCATCAGGACTTCTTAGGCTTCTTTGGCTCTAACAGTTTCTCAGATTTTCGTTGTTTTTGATGACCTTGACGGTAAGTTTTGAAGAGTACTGATCACTTATCTGATAGAATGATCCTCAACAAATATTCATCAATTTTTTTTATGAGTAGACTGGAGGTATGGGTTTTAGGCAGAAAAACCATGGCGGTAAACTGCCATTCTTACTACATCATATCAAGAGCAAATGATATAAACATAACTTATTACTGTTGATGTTAATTAACCTTGACCACTTGGCTGAGGCAGTGGCTCACAGATTTCTCCACTGTGAAGCTGTTTTCTGCCCCCTTTCCATACCGTATTCTTTAGGGAAATGGCTATGCATAGTCCACACGTAAGGAGTGGTGAATTATGCTCTACCTCTTGAAGGTAAAAGTAACTACATAAATTATCTGGAATTCTTTTGCATGGGAGATTCGACTCTTCTTCCACATTTATTTCTTTATTCAATCATTTGTTCATATCAGTATGGACTCATAGGTAATTATTTTAAACTGTGGGTTATAACCCAACACTACTGTATTTCAGTTGGCTCCTATATCCTTTGACACAATTCCATCATTGTGCTTTTGTTTTGCAGCACTTCCTTACCTTCTGGCACTGCAAGATGTTGGAGGCCCACGTTGTATGAGTCTTGACCCAGTCTTAGAATCAGCCGTTTCTCCAAACAGCATTTGTTCTTTTATTAAAGAATGGTCTGGGTACCGGGTGCATATCCTCACTACAAGGTTGCTTGTAGGTGCTCTCAACTGACAAAGCAAGGAAATACACGTGTATACTAAATCAAGTATATACACATACCTTTACCGACAAATGCTTCTCTGTGTATCTATCTATATCTGTAGTAAGCTAAACTGGAGTTCATACTGATGTCTCCAACTCTAATCCATTACCATGCGGATGGATCATTCTAGCCTTTACCTCTTGCTTGTCTATAACCTCTCACTCCAACAGTAAGAAACCTGGTTCCCATCATCCACCAACCAGTTATTAATTATTCAATTCCAGTACACATGTACTGTGGTTTCAGAATTAACCCATATGTCTACGGGAAACTGTCAACTAGAGTACAGTGCATATGTACAGTTCCTATTGTCTTTAGTCTTCAGTTGCACTTTCAAAGTTACTTAGGTCAGCACCTTTCCCCGACCCCTTTCAGTGAGGTTATTGCTGACATTTGTAACGCAGTTAGATTCTTATGTTAGTCTGCATTCCATCCTGGAGTCCCCACTTCCCCTTAGTTATTTTTTTAAATTTTGCATACATTAAGGTTTACTCTTTGTGCTGTGAAGGTCTGAATTTTAACAAATGCATAGTGGCATGTATCTGTCATTATAGAATCATACAAATCAGTTTCACTACCCTAAAAAAACCCTCCATTCTGCTAATCAACCCTCGCCCCTCCTCAAACTCCCTGTTTCTGTTACATTTTCCTAACAGTCAATGCACTTGACATCATTGCTTCTCATCCTTTCCCCTTACAACAATGTGTTCACATTTATAAACTCATGTGATTCTCACTTCAATCCTGAGTGTTTCCACTCAGCAGATGATTGAATGAAGCTCATGAGAATAAGTGGCTTGGGCAAGACCTCACTAAGTGGTGGTGCTTGCTGGAACTATAACTTGTGCTTTTTAACTCCTGGTATGATGCTCTCTCTACTGTGCAGCACTACTTCTTGTTTGTTTTTTCAGCAAGGAGGGAAATGGCTGTGCATAGAGACATGAAGAGAAGACAGAAATGAAGAATGGTAAGTGATCCTATCCTACATTAATGGAAACTTTTAGACTAAAAATGTAAGACAATAGAATTCTAGTTCTGATGATTTGGTGAACTCACACTCCAAAAACCTTTATGCTATAAAATACTCCCAAAAGGCTGGTTAAATTCATTTAAAACTATATCTTGTTAACTCTATCATTGAGTCAGCAAGAAGAACCCTTAGAGAAGGAACAAAACCTAGCAAAGGTTCAGAAAGCTGAATGACAATTCCAGCCATCAGCTGCCATAATCCCATAAGGTATTAAAACACACACACACCCACACAACTTCTCTAAATAAACTCGTTTGGTTTAACATTAGAAAATATTTTTGTGTAATTCACTAAATTATCAGATTAAAGAAAAACGATTACATGACCTCCTCAGCAAATAGAGAAAGTAGTTGATTAAATTCAACACCCATTTGTGGCTCAAAATCAAATAAATAAAACTTTTAGCAAATATGGAATGGATGATAATTTCATTAGCCTGATAAAGGGTGGCTACCAAAAGCCCACAATGTCATCTTTACTGATAAAATACTAGAAATATTAAACATGAATAAAACAAGGATGTCCACTATCACTGGCTCTATTCAACTGCACTAAAGGCCCTGGCCAGCACTGGAGAAAAAAGGAGAAATACAAGGTAGGAGTTGAGAAGGAGGTAACAACACTATCACGGTTCCCTGAGGTCACGTTTATCGCCGACAGAGAAAAATCTCCAAACCCTACAAATGACAATTATTACTATTAGAAATAAAGTCTGGCAAGGTTGCTAGATAGATATACAAAACAACAATTGCATTTTTATATGCTAGCAAAAAATACACTTAGAAAATCTAATTTTAAAATATACCATTTACAACACTAGTCAAAAATAAAATACTGTACTTAGGAAATTGCAAAATGTGAAATCCTTTTAAGAAAAAATTACAAAACTTCCTTGAAAGACACTAAAGATATAAATAAATGGAGAGACATATTGTCTACACAGGTAGGATAATTTTATATGGTAAAGATGTCAGTTCTCTTCAAATTGATATACAGAGTTAACGCTATACCAATCAAAATTCCAGTAAGGCTTTTTTGTGGCACTTAAGCTGGTTCAAAAAGATATATGAAAGTGCAAACTGCAAAAAATGAATAGAGACCCCTGCAGAAAAGGAGTAAGTAGAGGACTTGCCCTACTAGATCTCAATCCTTACTACCAAATTGGTCAGGCATTAGGCTAGGGATAGAAAACAGAACAGCGGAAGAGAAAACAGAGCCTAGAAACAGACCTGACTCTAAGGGTAAACTGGATACACAACAAGAGTTCGCACTGCAGATCTGTGGAGAAATGAGGGGCCCATCAAGAAATGGTTCTGGGACAAGTGGTTATTCATGTAGAAAAAATAGGGATAATAAATGGCCTTGGTTCGGCTGCTACATTTTGGTAATTTATTACACGGCAATAGAAAACACATACATGCTCTAACAAGTGGGCCAGGAGGCAGGTGTAAGAATGTCTATAGCAGCACTTCTCTAGGAATAAAAACCTGAAAGACACTAAAGCCCAGCCAGCAGGACATGGGTAACTTGTGGTAAATTCATACAATGAAATACTATACAGCAGTAAAAATAAGTGAAATGAGCTAAGGCACTTTGTCAAGTGAACTGTTGGAAATAACAGGCAATTTGTAGGAGAGTGCGTATACATAGTATGATTCAATTTATATGGTGTCCAGAGACATTAAAAACTTGACAATATTTTATTTATATAAAGAGGAAAGAGGGACCTGGGAACCAGGAGGGGCACATAGGAGTTGTCAAAGTTTTAGGTAATGTTCTGTTTTTTTTTAAGTTGGTGATAGATATATAGGTATTCATTTTATAATTATTATTTATATATTATGCTATGTTGTCTGTACATATTTTTTGAATAAATAAAATACTTTTTAAGATAGGAGGAATAGTTTGTAAATTTTACTACCAATCCTTTAAACCTAATTATTTCTGGATTTTATACACACACACAGAATACATGTCCAGACAAATATAATTAAAATATATATAGAAAAAAACACAAAAACCAAACTTGTGGTCAAAAGCCTCAATAATTTTGAAATAAATTTCCAAAAGTGACTCTCACCTAACTACTACGATTGCCAGCTGGTCTCTCTATTTCACTTTTGTCCCTGATGCTGTTCCCAACCATCTCTTAAGGGGTACATCACTCACTGGTGATTTTCACATCACATTATCATGATACTACATGATATGACCCCTGTCTACTTTTACGCCCTGATTTTGTTCCCCTCTTTCCATATACCACAGCCACAGAACAGATCCTAACATACCTTAGCATTAATGTCTAAAATACTGATGTGTATGTTTAATAAAATATTGACATTGTATCATGAGTAGTTCCCTGGTTTTCATTTGTTGGGGGAATTTGGGGATGTTTACTTGTGGTTCTGCTTTGTGATGATTTCACCTGAATCTTTTTTCTTCATCATTAACATCCACTACACTAGAAATCCTGTCATCTCTACCTCCAAAACATGTCCTGAACCTGTTCCTTCTTTCCATCTCTCCTGCTACCACTCCAGTCCAAACACCATTATCTTTTACCTGGACCAACGGAACAGCCACCTGTCTCCTTGTTTCCATTCTTGCCACTGCCCAGTACATTCTGCACACACAGCCACAGAGACCTTATTACAACACAAATTAGATCACATCTCTCTCCTTCAAATGGCTTCCCATTATAACAGAATAAAATCTGAAATTCCTTACATCTGACATAATTTGTTTCCAGCCCACCTTCTCTAAGTTCATCTCTCTCATGCACAATAAAGAGCCACACCAGCCTTCTGACAGTTTTAGAATAAGCCAAAGTTGTTATTGCCTTGGGGGCAACTTGCATTTAAGCAAGCATCTCTCTACTTGGACTATTCTTACCTTAGTTCTTTGCAGCTTCTTTCCCATCATTCAGAGTTCAACTCAAAGTCCACACTATTCAGACAGGCCTTCCCTGACCACTCTGGCTAGTGCAGGGTTCCCAACCACTGTCTGTCAAGCCCACTGTCCTGTTTTATCTTCTTCACAACGTTATCTATCTACCCTACATGCAGGGACCTTGCCCATCCTGTTCACTGTTACATACACTCTATGCCAAAATATTTCCCAGAACGTTGTACATGGAGATAATTACATGTTGAATGAATGACCTCTCATGGTCTTGGTTCAAATTGTTTGGTGTCTGAACAAATGTTCAGGTTTAATACCTGAGTGTTTATATATTGATTTGGTTATAACATGCTTGTTTAAACAGAATATATGAACACAAACCATTTTAACTTCTGATTTCATTATCTTCTCTTCCTTGTCTTTAAAATACCATGGCAAAGATGGCTAAGTATTTTGTAAACACCACATAGACACAGACTAAAAAAAAAAAGGAACTTATGTTTGTTCTATGCCCAAAATTAAGAGAAGTCATCTCCAAATCCTAAGCTAGGGATATTTGTTCATGCCATTTGACTTTCAACAAATGGAAAATAACTACTTTATAGGTAGAACTGTTGGGATTTAAGTTTTTAAAAAGTTATTTCTTCTTATTAATATTGCAGTTTCCTATTGATTTAAAGATTGGGGGGAGACTAAATCTGCATCTGTTAAAAATACTTAGTTGCTGATAAAAGATTCTATACAAACATTGTCTGTTTTTTTTTATCCTCACCCAAGGACAGTTTTTCATTCCTAAAGAGAGAGGGAGGGAGGGAGGGAGGGAGGGAGAGAGGGAGAGAGAGAGAGAGAGAGAGAGAGAGAGACACTGATGTGAAAGAAACTTTGACTGGTTGTCTTTTTTGTAGTCACCCTGACTGGGGCTCAGACCTGCAATCTTGGTTATGTGCCCTGACCAGGAATCCAACCCATGACCTTTCAGTTACTGGGTGACACTCCAACCAACTGAGCCACATAGGCCAGGGCCAAACATTGTCTTTAGAGTAGTCCATTCATTCAATATACATATGCATCCTTAGTACACTAAAATATAGTTAATGCATATGTACGTTGAGCAAATGAATGGACTACCTAGAAACAACGGTGGGAAGTCAAACACCAATTCTAATATAGTGCCACAATCTACATATGCAGAGTGACATGCTGGAAGAGGGCAAAGCTACACCTACAGTGGAGGGGTCAGGAGAAGTGTCTGAGTGGAGCTGTCATACCTGGGTTGAGTCTTTGAGGTAAGCTGATGGAAAGGAAGGGAGCTCCAAAGAAAATTTGAAATGTAAAGGCACACTGGCTTCAGCAAGGGAGCAACACATCAGAATCATGAGAGCAAATGTGAAGGGTGAAAAGAGATGAGGCAGAAAATGCGGGCAAGTTGCAGATAACAGAGTACTCTGTCTGTATACAATACTAAGGGATTCAGATTTTGTCCTATCAGGTACCTGATACAGACCCCTGTGGAATCATATATGTAGCCTCCAAGCTAAGAGATCTCTCTTAGAGAAACCTTTAATTTTCAGTTTGATAAAAACCTAACCAAAAAAAATTTCCTAACAAAAGGACACTCTGGATCACCTAAATGACCACCTTTTAATCAAGTACTGTCACAAGGTTTCAGTTCACATCTGTGTTTAGGAGTGCACTGGTAAATAACTGGTGGTACCATTTGTCATCGGCACAGGTTAATGAGAAACAACCAGGAGTACTTCATATAAATGATGCTGTTTGCCAAGTGAAGGTCAAATAAAATCATGACACATTGAAGGAATGACGATTTTACAGTGGTTTAAGGAAAGAAAAGAGGTGAGGGCATTGAGCGATCGATCTCTCAGCACAAAGACAATATGGACGGGCCTTTCTATAATAAGGAAGCTACAACAGGGAGGACAGAGAACATTTGCTTTTAGAGTTTCTTAGGCCTGGCAAAAAGAGTCTCATTGGTAACAATGAATAAGTATTCATTTGAATTTGTTTTTAGTTTTGCTACATTTAACTTATAACTATTTATAAGTTACAGTTGCATAAAAGATACAACATAAGGAATTTATATATATAGTTTTATATTTGCATATATTTAACATACTGAAATACTTTAACAATAGAGAATCCTGGGTATATACTTCGGTTTGACAAATTCTGCTCTGGGTGATTGGGAGCCATTCAAAGATTTTAATAGAAAAATAGCAGATTTGTGCTTTAGAAAAATCACTGGCAGCAGTGTAGAGTGGCAGAATCAAAAGTATTTAAGGCAGAAAGAAGGATGCTAATAAAATAATATCCTACTCAGGGAGTATGATAAGGATAGAGAAGAGTTGAAATCAAAAGGACTTGGCCATGTGCCCCGGCCAGGTGGCTCAGTGATTAGGGGACGATCAAATTGTACAGGAAAGGAGCCAAGGGTGGGTGGGACTGAGGGTGGGTGGTGGGCATGGGTAGGGCAGGGGAAAGTGGTGGTGGGAAAATGGAGACAACTGTATTCAAACATCAATTTAAAAAAAGTTTTAAAAATTTTTACACCAAAAGATTGCAGATTCCATCCCTAGTCAGGGGACATACCTAGCTTGTGGGTTTGTTCCATCCAGGTCTGGGCGTGTGCCAGAGGTAAAATGTCTATGTCTGTCTCTCTCTCTCCTCCCCCCTCTCCCCCCCTTCTCTTTCCCTATTTGCCCACCCTCCTTCTCTCTCTCTCTCTCCCCCCCAAATCAATAAATATATCCTCAGGTGAGATTTATTTTTAAGGACTTGGTTGGGGGTGAGGGGGAATAAGGCATCTAGGATGACTGTCCCTTGGGGGATTTGGTGGTGAGGTAAATACCACAAAGCGGCAAACAAGTGACAGCGAAGGGGAAGGAGAGAGAAAAGAGAAATGATGGATTCGATTTAGCAATGATTTGAATTTCATTTCAGCCAAAGAAAATCCAGTTATCTTTTCTGAGTCTTTTTCTCAGTGACAGCTGCATTCATGAATTACCAAATTAACTATTTTAGCGCTGTCTAAAAATACACAAAGCAGTATGCTGTAAATAAGTTATGAAAAATCAGCAAAAGCCCAGCCCCTGAAGGAAATTCAGCAGGGTTAAAAATGTATATGGCAAGTTTTTACTAAACTATGTACTTCAACTATGACCCAATGCACCCACTCAGGATTGTACTTTCTTGCTGTCCGATGCCATCTCTGCCTCGCGTACCTATTGAACAAGGGGTAGCGCGCCAAGCCCGCGTGGGAGATGCAAAGACAGCACTCATACGGACTTCCCAGCAGAGCGACGGGACGCATCTGGTGCAAGAGTACTGAAAATGTAGTGTAGTGGGAACTTTGACCCTACCGGCAGGGTTAGCTATTTTAATTTTATTTGGAGGAATCGACGTGAAGTATTTTAGGCAGTCCAATAAGAATGTAAACATTTCACATTTTATTTCCATTAAGGAAGGGAAAAAAAGGAGGCGAGTGGAAGGAAAATGCTGCAAATATCGCAAAATCAGCCTGTGTCCTGGCAAGCTGCAGAAGGGCAGGCCTCTGGAAAAGAGTAATTCAACCCTGGTTTGAT
The DNA here is from genome assembly GCF_022682495.2 of Desmodus rotundus. Lineage (NCBI taxonomy): Eukaryota > Metazoa > Chordata > Mammalia > Chiroptera > Phyllostomidae > Desmodus > Desmodus rotundus. Next base: position 158,738,020 of record NC_071388.1, read on the forward strand.
GGGCACGCCTAGCATCTCCCACCGCTAACTCATAATACAAGAGCACAGGGTTTATAGACCCCAAATGCTTAACCGTCAACCTCATCCACGTTGTCCGACGTGTTACTGAAGGGGAAAGCCGCGGGGCGTACCTTTAGTACAGGACGCTGATTTGGGGGGTTGCACTGGACACAGCCCCTCCCACAGCGAAAGTCGGGCTGACAGGCGTGGGCGCAGGCGGGCCGCCAGGGACAGGGACCTGGGTGCGGGAACAGCACTCGCAGGATCCTCCGCGCGCCCAGTGCAGACCGGAAAGGCGCGCCAGCCCTACAGCGCAGCCTCCGCAGGGCCAAAGGGGACGGGGCGGGGCCATAAGGGGACGGGGCGGGGAAGCGGAGGGCTGGGGCGGGGCCATAAGGGGACGGGGCGGGGCTATAAGGGGACGGGGCGGGGCCGCGGGGGGCTGGTGCTGCGACCCGAGCGGGTGCTCAGTCCCTGCCGCCTGGTGGGAACTGTAGTTCGGGGAGCAAGCCGGGCTCCCTCAGAGGGCACCGGGAACTACATTTCCCGTGGAAGGAACGGCCCCGGCAGGCCGCGCGTTCCGGGGGCGACGCAGCCGCAGCCGTAGCCGGGTCCAGAACCGGAGGGTGTTCGGGGACCAGGCCGTAAAGGGGGGTGGTTTTCCTTCCCTCTTCTTGCCCCAGGCGGTGCCAGCTCTGTGTTCCCTTGCCCCACTGGCGTGCGTCCCCAGCCCCGCTCCCCGTGCTAGTGTTTCCTAGTCCTCGCAGGGAGTTGGGGCCTCGAGATTCCGAGGTAGGGGCCGCCGTCCAGCGCCGGGGTTAGGGGCGCGCCCCTGCTCCTCGGCGCTGTCAACCTCGCGGCGGTGCCCGGCCGGCCCTCGTCTCTATGGGCCGCACCCGGAAGCCCAACGTGTGCCTCCGGCTGAGCCGCCGGGCGCTGGGCTTCTTCTCGCGCGACGCAGGCGTGGTGCAGAGGACGAACCTGGGCATCCTGCGGGCGCTGGTGTGCCAGGTGACCGCCGGCCCCGGGGAGCGGGGCGAAGGGCCGCGGGGCACCTGGTGGTCACGCCTTCTGGGGCGCCACTTTTACGCGGTCGAGCCCCTTTTTTAAGAAGGTTGTGTGTGATGGGCAGGAGCATCATGCCCTGAACCTGGGGAATTAGTCCATAGGTATTAATAGGGCCTCCAGATGCTTTTAAATTTTTAAGCTGCTTATGTCTTTCTGCAAACAGTCTTTTTAAAAGTTAGTCACCCCACTTAAACCAAAACGTGAGAGTGAGGCAGAGTGAGGAAAGATTGAACATAATGTTTTTAAATAACGTACGAGAAATTTCTTTGAAAATCCTAAATTTAACTATCCATCATAAAATTGGTGCACAGTAGAGGATTATGAGTTACTTCCTAAACTGAAACTCTTTGTGTCTTTCAGGAAAGTACTAAGTTTAAGAATGTTTGGACTACTCATTCCAAGTCACCTATAGCCTATGAAAGAGGAAGAATATATTTTGATAATTATCGGTGCTGTGTCAGCAGGTATCTTTTGGGGGGAGATCTTAACTCTAATTTTTTTTTTAGAAACATATGCCTACGTTAGAGCTTAATGATATCGGAGAATGAAAAACGTGTCCAAAATACATGGTAAAATGCATGTAATTTGAAAATTTTGCTAAATCTGAAGTTGCAGGTTTCATCTGTGTAAGTACCATTTAAACAAATTACTTTGTAGTGCAGGCAAAATGATAGATTGCTCTTTAAGTTTCTTCAAAGTAACACTGTACCTCTCCATAGGTAGCGCAGCTACCTCATAATAGAGTATTTCTAATGCCTCCCTACTGCCTTTTATAATATTGCTGTCATTCATTTTACTTATATCCATAAGTTGCAATCACTGAAGACCTTGTTGTTGTTATTAAAAATAAGAAGTATAGCCATAGCCAGGTGGCTCATGGTTGGAGTGTCGACCAAAAGGTTGCAGGTTCTATCCCTGGTCAGGGCACATACCTAGGTTGTGGGTTCCATTCGTGCTGGGGCATGCACCGGAGGCAACCTATTGATGTTCCTCTCCGCCCCACCCCTTTCCTTCTCTAAGGAATAAATCAATAAACTTCTCTAAATCAATAAACATGTCCTCCAGTGAGGATTTAAAAGAAGAAGAAGAAAGCATTTTATTTTACCTTCATTTATTCTCTAACACTCTTCCTTTCTTTATGTAGATCGGAGTTTCTGACCCAGATCATTTTTTTTCTTTCTGAAGAACTTTGAAAATTTCTTCTAAGGCAGGTCTACTGGGAGCACATTTCCTCAAGCTTTGTTTGAGAAGGTTTATTTTGTCTCACCTTTTGAAAGATGATTTCATGGGATACAGAATTTTAGGTTGGTGGGTTTTTTCTTTTATCACGTTCAGTATTCACTCCATTCTCTACTTGCATGGGATCTAAAGAGAAGTCCAATGTAATTCTTAACCTGTTTCACCACAGGTTAGGTGTGTTTCCCCTACTCTGGCTTCTTCTTTTTAAGATTTTCTTTATTTGTTTTTAGAGAGGGGAAAGGAGGGAGAAAGACAGGGAAAGAAACATCAATGTGTGGTTGCCTCTTGTGTGCCCCCTACTGGAGACCTGGCCCACAAACCAGTGCCTTGACTGGGAATGGAACCAGCAACCCTTTGGTTGGAAGGCCAGCACTCAATCCACTGAGCCACATCAGCCAGGGTATCCCTCTGGCTTCTTTTAAGGTGTTTTCTTGTTTTTGATTTTCTACAGTTAGAATATGATGTGTCTAGGTATAGATTTTTTGGAGGGGGTATTTATTATTCTTGGTGTTCTGTAAGCTTCTTAAATTTGTGGTTTGATGTCTCACATTAATTTGGAAAATTCTCAGCCATTATTATTTTAAGTGTTTCCTCTGTTTTGTTTTCTCTTTCTTCTCCTTCTGTTATTCCTATTATGTGTATATTACATTTGTTCTAGTTATGCCATAGTTTTTGGATATTCTGTTCTGTTTTCTTTTATTCCTTTTTTCCTAGTTGGGAAGTTCTGTTTTTCTCATTCTTTTTACTTTCTAGTTTGGGAAGTTTCTGTTAACACACCTTCAAGCCCATCCAAGACATTCTTCATTTGTGTTAGGTTGTTTTTGAGTTCTAGCATTTCCTTTTGATTTTTTCTTTGACTTAAAAAAAATCTCTGCTTAATTTTCCATCTGTTCTGGCATGTTGTCCACCTTTTCCATTAGAGCCTTTAGCATATTAAGCATAGGTATTTTAAGTTCCTGATCTGATTACAAATTCTAAATTACCAGTAAATTCCTAATCTAAATTCCAGTATCTTCACCGTATCTGAGTCTGATTCTGATACTTACTTTATCTCTTTAAACTTTGTATTTTGCATTTTAGTAGGCTGTATAATTTCTTTGTTGAAAGTTGTCTGTGATGTATTAGGTAAAAGGAGTTGTGGCAAACACGTCTTGAAAGTGAGGTTTTATGTTTCTCTGGCTTGGAGTCAGGCTGCGTTGTTGTTGGCTATAGCTGCAGGTGTCAGAGGCCCAATTTCCTCTAGTGCCCTTGTTTTTGTCACCCCAGTACTGACACTAGCGGCTTCCTTCTGGGTTTTGCTGCTGGTAAGATGTGATTCTTGGTATCTGCCTCTCTCTCCAGTGTTGGGAGCTGAAGTTTGCCCTGTAATCTCAATTGTTTGATGGATATAATGAAAGTTGTTGATTTTTTTTGTTCTTTTTTTTTTTCTTGTAGTGAAGACAAGTGTGATGACTTCCAAGCTCTTTACATGTTGGACCAGAAACTAGAAGTTAGGATAGTTTTTTAGGTAGTGTTTTAAATTTGTTCTGACTCAGGATGGCTCCTTCCAGCAGTGTTTTTCTGGTTCTCTCTGGGAAACTAGCCTGCTTACAGGTTAGCCAGTGTGGCCAGTGAATCACCACCAATCTCTTCCCATTTGTTCATCACAACCTTCAATGGTTTTGAGAGTGTGCTCTTAGGCTAGAGCTTATCCACACTCTGTTGCAAATGACGTCAGTTTCTGTGGGCAGGCACTAGGACCTCTCTGCTTTATGACCTGCTTCTCCTCCCAGGAAAAATCTTGGAATCAGGGCTCTGGAACTGGTGATGGCGGGGGTCAATGGCACACTTCTCTCTAACTGACTATTCTACTGTAAAAGCCGAGCATTTGGGCATGGGGCAGGCATTAGCCTCAGGTTGTCTTGCCTTTCTCAGTGTCACTGCTTTATGAGATGGGACAAGACAAATCCAGGCTCTAATGTTCTAGGGAATGCCCCGGCCAAGGCAGAATGTCTGTCCCATGAGTAGGGGCTAGGCAGAAGAAAAGAGCCCCACCTCTTGGCTTTACTCATCTAGGACTCAGCCCTAGCAACAAGCAGCTGGGGGCTGGATAATAAATGCTGCCCCTCAGGATGATAGCCCTCTGGGAACTGGGGTAGAGGGAGCCCTGTGCTCTTGGCTGTTAGTAGTCTGGAATGGAGTTTTTGTCTTCCTGAACTGAGAATAGTGGGGAAGAAGCACATCCTAGTTCAATTACCACAGACTCCCTATTCTTAGTGAGTTCTTGTAGATTTTCTTGAATAAATATTTTGTCATTTGCTGTATGCCCCAGGATCATTTCCAGAGACTTTAAAATAGTTGTCCTTTTATAATTTCTACCAGTTTCCCTGGGGAGCACGCCCACAGAGCTCCTCATGCTGTCACGCTGGAAGTGGCAACCTGGACATTCTCTTGTATGATCATAATGTCATCATACCTCACAAAATGAGCGATAATTCTTTGGTACTATTTAAAGCCCAATTCATAGCTTCCCCAATTTAGAGGTACCATATTTTTCAGACCATAAGACGCACCTAGGTTTTAGAGGAAGAAAATAGGAAAAAGATTTTTGAAGCTAAAAATGTGGTAAAATATTTAATAACATCAATACCGGCCCTCCCCCCAGCCAGCTAGGTAAGCTACATTTGGACTATAAGATGCATCCCCATTTCTCTCCCAAATTTGGGGGGCAGTGCATCTTAGTCTGAAAAATACGGTATCTATTTTAATTTAAAAAATTAAAGTAGTGAAAGTGGCATTGGTTGGTAAATAGTATTGGAGTTCTTTAATATGCCATTCACCATGTTTTTCCTATAGGTTAAAATCACATGTGAGGTTGCTTTCATTCCTGTGAAATTCTGTTTGATTTAAACCTTTGAATCAGTGAGAGAATATCAAAGGTGAATAAAATTATTCCCCTCAAAATTGTGTCTAATAGTAGTTTAATTTGAAAGTTCATCAGTTAAAGAAATGAAAACACTTATGAGCACATTTCAGTAGTAACCAGAGAAATATGAATTAAAGGTAAGAGGCTATTTTCACATCAGAAATGTACTGTTCAATATTGGCAGAAGTATAAATTTGTTCAACCTTTCTGAAAGGCATTTGGGGAGTAAAAATCCTTAAAGGGTATTTCCTTTTTTTTATTTACTAATTTGCATCCTAAAATAATGGGGCTCTTTATCTGATTAAGTTTCATTTAAAAATATTAGAATAATGAATATGAACACCATGGATTTCAGCTGAGATATTCGCAGTAAATGTTCGTGACCATGTTTTAGAAAGTAATCTGCAAGTAGATATAGGTATATGAAGGAAAGTAGGTGTTTAAACACAGTGTTAATAGTGGTTAGTTTTGGTATTTTATAGTATAAATCTATTTAGATTTTATTATATTTTAAAGAAGTTTTTTCTGTGAATATGCATTATAAATTTTATGACCAGAAAAAATGTTAACATAACCAAGAAGAGGAAAGCAAACAAGGTTAAGAAGAAATATTTTGGTAGTCTAAATCTCTGAATAGAAAAAATTATCACACAAACTTGAGCAAACACTGTCTCCGTTAACAAGATGAATAATCATTAATCATTTATTTTTCTTTTTTCTCAGTGTTGCATCAGAACCCAGAAAACTTTATGAGATGCCAAAATGTTCCAAATCAGAAAAAATAGAGGATGCTTTATTATGGGAATGTCCAGTGGTAAGATTTGTTTTTAGGCCTTTGTTTCTAAAGCATTTTTAGGCTAGAAGTGATTATTGTTAATATATTGTATAAGGGAATGAAATTTAAATGTCATACTGATTCTTGAATCTTAAAGGAATCACAAGAGTTTATATGTTGATTATTATGTTTCCTCATGAAATAATAATATTATAAATATATTTTTAAATGTGATACTATTTGTTAATCTTGAAAATTAGAAAAAGTTTTGAGCTGATTAAAAGCTCCATAAGAAATAAAAACTAGTTTATAGTTATTCTTAGTGTATATGAAATCATTCTACTTATTATACTGAAACAAAGTATTTTTGTTAGATGTTATGCTACATGTTATGGGCAACAGTTACGTTACATGACTGTTTGAAAGGGGATGCTTATGAGTTTTCTCCAGGAACCTTGTTAAGAAAATCATAAGATAAAAATAAAAAAAAGGAAATAAGATAAGCTCATTCTATTAGACCAGCATTGCCCTAGTGTGTATTTTTCAGGACACTGTTTTCTTTAGATGCTATTATCTTATAGTTGCTAAAGGGGTTGGGAGGAAGTGAGTTGTTGACAAATCTGGGATGTTCTGAGTGTAAGAAGGTAAACAAATTTATAGAATTACTTTTCAGAGCCTTTAATAGTAATAATACTTATAATAATACTGCATGGTGATTGTTAAACCATTTTTCCAAACTCTTGATCATAGAACTTCCCTTTTTGAGGTTTATTTCTAAATATTAGTCTTCCATGGGATCAGTGTATTAGAAGATGTCCTGGAAGATACAACAAATTAGTCAGGTCTTTGAATCTGGTTGGTTCTTCTTTAGGAAAAATAGAACTCACGATATGTAATCAAAAATAATGTTTAAAGGATAAGAAGACCATATTTTAAATTTACTGTTAAAATTATTTTAAAAAAAACACTGTTGTTTTTACATATATTTATTTTACATAAATTTGGTGTTTTCTTAGTGACTTCTTTCTTTTTCCCTGGGTACTTATTCTCTGTTCATTAAAGGGTCCATTTAAAAAATCAGAAAGCTTTAAATCTATGTTTTCTTCCCTAACTTCTTATTGAAGGCTAAAAATACCTGTTGTGCCCCAATATCAAAACCCTTTGCATCCATTTTCATTGGTGCAGGGAGGATGATGACAAAATTATTATTTGAGTAATGTTTTTGAAGACACTATACAAAGCACCAAAAATTTAGAGCAGTCCTATAAAAACAGAGTTTTGGGTAACCTAATTCCCAGCTTCATTTCTCATTAAACATTTTGTTCTCATTTGAAGTGAAGCAAGATTTTCCATTAAGGAAAACTGAGAAGTGTATTGCATTGTTTTTAACATACTGATGTGAAACTGTATTTAGCACCCTGCTTTTCTGATACATTGTATGAAATATAACTTTTGGTTTAGGAAAATAGCTCAAACCTATTATATATGCCCCTTTATATATATATATATATTTTTTTTTAATAGTCAAGGTATAAACAGTACATTTTTTTAAAACTTTAAAAATCTCCATGAGATGATACTTATATAACATACCATAGAATAAAAAATTGATTAAAAGAAAAACCTGTTCACTTACAGCCTAAGCAAATACTAGATTAATCTTAACTTTCCTGTTTTTAACTTTTCTCTTAGAACTTCCTTTTTATTCCACAAATCAAAGAAGAACCCGTTGCTTTCTTTCTCTTCCTGCCTCAGACTTCTGCCCTGTGGTAACTCTTCTGTGGCAGACCTGCCCAAGCAGCTATCCTCTTCCTTTTGGGGGTATAATTCATTGGTGATATAGGGTACCTTTTAAGCCAGGTCTGTCTTCTGTTCTTTTCTGGCTCCCCTGATTCTAGATTACAGCTTTTCATTTGGAGTTAAAATAGAGCTAGTGAATACTGGGATAATCTGCCCTTTTGCCATTTTGACTTTTATCAAAGGGAAAATAAGTCTTTGAATAAAGAGGTATCTATTCTAGTGATGACTCTTAATTGCTATACTATTCTATATGGTTTTAAGAACTTGTTATTGCTATTATCATCATCACAGCAGCATCATTAGTAATACTCTTTATTACTAATACATAAAAGTATTAGTAATACTAATTACATACTTATTAATAATACATAACTAGCTAGTTATGTATTAGTAATACTTTCATGATGATTGGTTAACATTTGTTGAATACTTAATGATCGATAATAATTAATAAGTAATACTTTATTTCAGGTACTGTTTAAGTGCTTTATCTGAATAGGTTCAGTAAGTTAATGATGAAAATACTCATATGTTGTCTTTCCTTGTTTTAATTCACTCTTCGGGCATTTGAATATTTGCTATTTCTTTTTTGGTTTACTTATTTGACTATTTCTTTAAGTGTTTAGCTATTTTCTTTGGACATTGAATATTGCAGATTGTTCGTGGCCAAGAAGTTTCATTTTCACATCTCACGTTTTAGGGAGAAATGCTGCCCAGTCCATCGGATTACAAGTCCGCACTCATAGCACTGACTGCTCATAACTGGTTACTTCGTATATCAGCAACCACAGGAAAAGTCCTCGAGAAAATATACCTTGCTTCGTATTGCAAATTTAGGTATTATTTGTGACTTTATTATTCGAGGTTTAATATAAAAATTTGAGGCTTGTGCAGGAAATGCAAAGCTGCTTTTTTTTTCTTAAGTTTTCCATTGTATACCTGGATCTTAACTTATAAACCTATTCTTTTTCTCTCTTCATGACTACATTTGAAGATCTGAGGGTACAGACCTTTTATAATTTTCTTTGTATGTATCCTCATAAGTAACAAACCTATAGCAGCTGGCAGATAAACTTTAAAAAATTCTTGTGTTTTCCATCTATAAATAATATTCTGTACGTAAGATGCACTTTATGGTAGGTTTTCCTGAAGGCTAGTCTGTTTTAGTTAAATTACCTGCCTAGTGCAATCTAAGAACTATTATTTTAATTACTAGTTTTATAAATTAGGTATACATTTTTTGGAGAAACTATGTGCTTTCAGGATCTGAAGGTAATATTTTTATGCTTTTTATAACTTCATTTTAAAGCTGAAATAGTTATTTTGTTTTCTAAGTTTTGAATACTGTTAGATCAAACAATCTCTATTCATCAAAACTCTGGAAGGAGGGAATTGTTTAGCTATTTACTTGTTTTTAAAATAAATTACTTTGCTTTTATAATTTAAATAACTAAAAAACTTACAAAATATCTATTATATTTTGATTTTAAGTATCAAGAAACCTCCTCTCCCCCTTTCCAAGTGAATAAACTTTGCTTCATTCTTTTAAAAGATACTTGAGCTGGGACACTCCTCAAGAAGTCATTGCAGTCAAGTCAGCACTGGCCCGGCAGGTAGGCATCTTAAAAAACATTTAAAAAAATGAAGACTTTTTTTTCCATAGGAATTTGCCTGCAGATTGGTCATGAAAGAACTAATGATCTTCGTTTTCTGAAACATGCTATAAAACTGTACCACAAATTTAAGTAATTCCCATTAAGCCCTGGCTGGTGTGGCTCAGTTGGTTGGAGCATCGTTCTGTAAACCTGAAGGCTGTGGGTTCGGTTCCTGGTTAGGGCACATGCCCAGGTTGGAGGTTCGATCCCCAGTTAGGGAGCCTACAGGAGGCAACCAATTGATGTTTTTCTCTCGAATTGATGTTTCTCTCTCTCTCCTCCTTTCTCTCTCTCTTACCTTCCCCCACCCCTTCCTTTCTCAATAAAAAAATAAAAAAAAATGTCCTCAGGTGGGGAATAAAAAAGGAATTCCTGTTAAGCCACTCTGGGGTAGTACAGATTATGTTATATTTCATAGTAGAAAGAAACTGACTGGATATTGTTCTTCAAAGTAAGGAAGTGGTCCTCTTCAAGCAGAGAAATCACTCAAGCTTTTATTGGCGGTGTTTTTTTCTCATTTCATATAGATACATCAGTGTAACACTGCTTTCAAATGACGGGGTCATGATAACTATGTGTATTTTGATTAGACTCTATTATTAGAATTCCAATTTATCATATACATTATTAATATATTATATTAAAATAGAATATTATTCTATAAATAGGTATGTTAATTTATTATATTAAAATATAATATAATTTGTTATATCACTATATATTACTACAAATATGTGTTAATTCATATCATAATGTAGTGATATACAGTATGTAATATACAACATATCTTGTTATACAGTATATAAAATGTTTTTGTTGTACAGTATATAAAGTATATTTTGTTGCTAAGAAATGTTTAGTGTTATGTTTACTTCTGTAAGTTCTTGTGTGTATGTGCATGTGTGTGACTGCAGGGTGTCATGGACATATTTTGTACACATATGCCTCCCTTTTTAAATAACTTTGCAGTGTAGATAGATGGCTGTTGTCAAATCATGAAAAATATCTCTATAACTGCATGTTAGGACAGGTGGATGTTTTCAACTCAGGAAAGCAGAGTGTTTCTGAAGTGCTTTTGAGAACTGCCAGTAATTTCCGTCCTTTCTTTTAGGCGGGCATTCAGCAGTCTGTTTTGCTGCACCTTGCAGTGTTCCATGTTCTACCTTTTTCACTCGTAGGGATTCTGGAGATCAGCAAAAAGGTAAGAATTCATTTCTTTTTTTTCAAAAGATGTTACTTACTTATTTTTAGAGAGAGGGGAAAGGAGGGAGACAGAGAGGGAGAGAAACATCAATGTGAGAGAGAAATAATTGGAGTCTCTCACCCCCCCCCAAAAAATTCATTTCTGAGTTAATTGCAACATTAATTTTTTGACAATTAGATGGAATGTAATCATTTAATTATTTGTTAGGTGTTTTGATTAGAAATGTTCCCAACTGGCCATGACAAGTGTGGCTCAGTTGGTTAGATGTTGTCCTGCAAACCTAAAGGTATCTGGTTCGATTCCCGGTCAGGTCACATACCTAGGTTGCAGGTTCAGTGTCTGGTTGGGGCATGTACAAGAGGCAACCCATTGATGGGTTTCTCTCTCACATCAATGTTTCTCTCCCTGTCTTTCTCCCTCCCTTACCCTCTCTCTATTAAAAAAAAATGTTCCTTACTGTAAAAAGCTTGCTGATCTAGTTTATTTCAAAATATATGAGAATATTTGACATAGAAAGAGAGCTTAATCATCTCTTCATCTTTCTGCATGTTTTTGTGCCTCTCATGTGGATAGTGTTAAATACCTGTGGTCATTAACAAACCACTATTGTATAAAATTATGAAATGAGTAAGGTACTTTTCCAGAGGGCTATTCCAAAGTTCGTTAAAATGATCATTAAGTAAAGGCAAAAAGCTGCAACAAAATGCCTCATTTTAATGGCATTTGACATCTTACATAAAGATATAGATGTAAAACTTATGATATATAAGCAAGCCTTACAATTAAATATGCAAATTTCTCAGTTTTGGGGGGGGGTTTATTACTGCCATTCTTCTTGATTTGTGCAGTGGTTATATGGAAGGAAAGAAAGGACAAATTTCTTTCAAGTAAAAGAATCAATAGTCTCCTACTTTCTTTTAAAAAAAATGGTTACTTATTCTGGGTGAATAGTTATTTGTTGCCTTATTCTACTAGTCTTTAATTAAGCACCTAAAGTATTATAGAGGACAGATCTTGAGGGTCCACTAAAATTAATTAGCATAATATACTAAACTGCATAAAGACTAAAGAATAATATTAGTTCTTTATTAATTGTTGTTTTATACTAGGCAGTTTGAGCATTTTACAACATTATAACCTAATGTATTCAACTAGGAAGTTAAGCAGGTAGTAAATGGAGGAGCTGGAATTTTAATCTAGACTTGACTCGAAGGTACAAACCAAATCTTAAAATAGAATGGCTACTTTATTATAGCACTCATTATTTGAAACTATGTTTGTATTACACAAGTCCTGACTTCAAAGTGGGGAAGGAGGATCAGTGAACAAAAAGTCATGAGCTAATCAAGATCAAAGCAATCTATAATTTACCTTTTGAGAGATGACCAAAACTCATGAATGTAATTTTTCTCTTTGTGCTTGTGGATTAAGTAATTGTATTTACTTATTACAGTCCACAACAGGAATGAACATTTAGCAAAGTCATAAATTGTTTCTATTTATTCTTACATGTAAAAGATTAAATGGTTACTTGGATTACTTTGATTGTGGTTACTTGGAATTGAAGTGTATCTTTCACTTACCATGTATAATAAGGCCACCAGGCCCCAGGCTTAGAGTGCACTTTAAACTGTTTATTGGGGTAGTAAATCTTTACTATGTAATTTGTCTGGAGCAGAAATAGACACAGATTGTCACGTAATTTCTAGTTGCTCTTTCATTGCTGTGAATATTTGTCTATGTTTGCTTTTGTTAAATATTAAAATAGGTATAGGATCAAGTTTATCAGAGCTCTGTGGAGAATCAAGGCAGGGTCCAGTGCACAGAAACAGAAAGAGAACAATGAACCAAAGCCTTACTCAAGGTTAGCTTGGTTAATGGCTCAGTGTTTGGTCTTTAATTTGTTTGATTTTTATATGACTAAAAAATTAAACACTATTAAAGATTTAAAGAACAAGGTAATGATAAAAATCTGGAGCTGGCTGATTCTTATTAGAATTACTTTCTTAGATCCAATTTCTCCCCTTCTAATTAGCTAAAAAAAAATCTTTATAAATAATATTTTAACACAAGAATAGGTTCCTGACAGGATATACATGGGAGAGTAAATACTCATTAAGAATTAGATGGACCCCGTGTCAACCTATATCCGTGAGGAATACAATTTGTTATTAAAAGATATTGACAAAACTGTGAAGCAAATGGATGAAGCAAATGAAAGCTGCTGCATCTCTAATTAGTGCTGCAGCCTGAGACTCCAGTGGCTTACCGCTCATTCCTAATAACACCTTAGTTTCGAGTTTCTAAATTATAATTATCTTATGATGCTAGGCAGCAATGTTGTAGTGATAGTCCGAATATTAAGCAAATGTGCAAACCACTGTGAACACTCAGAGGACTGGCCTTCTGGTCTTTTCTCAGGTGATATCTACCTTTCCCCTCAGATTTTCGGGAACGTTACAGATGCTACCTTATCTCATGGAATACTGATTTTGATGTACAGCTCAGGACTGGTCAGACTCTATAGCTTCCAAGCCATCACTGAACAGGTAGAGAAAACTCGAGTTTGCCATATAATTAACTTGAGGTTTGGATTGAGGTATGATGTTTTAAATGCAAAGCTTTTTGAGTAAGACACTTGTATAAATTTCTACTCTACAAAACTATGAATGCCGGAAGACAAAGTAACCTTTAACAGAGGGGTGGGAAGATAAACAGGCCCTTGAATAAATAAACATTTTCTGTTGTATACATGTGAATTTGGTTTTTTCTCTCTCCAGACAACAAATAAGTAGGTGCTAAAGACACCATTTTTGTTTTGTTTTGTTTTTAGTTCATGCAACAGAAACTTGACTTAGGGTGTGCATGCAGATGGGGTGGGACTACTGGAACTGTGGGAGAGGCTCCTTTTGGCATTCCTTGTAATATTAAAATCACAGGTATGGCTACTATATAGTATTTTTTACCTTAAAAAATACTGTAATGATCCAAATGTTTTCCTTATAATTTAATTACAGACTCATTTATTTTACTTTTGTACAGTATACTATTTGCTATTCAATAGATGTCAACAAAAATCTCTCATTCATTCATTGACTAGTTGCAGCAAATAATACTATCTTTGGCCCCTTATCATTTAGTATTCTACAATTCTATAAAATTAACCCACTTCTAAGAAAGGTATTTTCCAAGGAAAATATAATTACCATTCTATCTGAACATAGAGCTTAGACACAGAGAGAATCTCCTAGTATACTTAATAGTTGATAAAACACAAAAAAGAAAATTGTACACTGTTCTATAAATATAATGAAAATGTTCTATATTTAACTAGCTTATCAAGTTCAGTTTAATAAAGAAGAAATTAAATATTACTCAACTTCAGCAATGTCTGTTAAAAGAAATAAATCATGACTGACCAGAATTCATCTTAGAAACACAAGGATGGTTTAATGTTTGCAGAAAGGTATTAAAATCATATGAGTAGCCCTGGCTGGTATAGCCAGTGGGTTGAGCATGGGCCTGCGAACCAAAGGGTTGCCGATTCTATTCCCAGTCAGGGCACAAGCCTGGGTTGCGGGCCAGGTCCCCAGTAGGGGGCACACAACAGGCAACCACACATTGATGTTTCTCTCCCTCTCTTTCTCCTTCCCTTTCCCTCTCTCTAAAAATAAATAAATAAAATATTTTTTAAAAAAGTCACATGAGGAAATTTAAAAATAAAATACATTTTTTTATTCTGATGTCTCTTTATCTATATTCTTAGTTCGTTAAGAGTCATTCCTTACTATATTGAGGATGTTTTATTTCCAACTAATTAACATCATATTTTTAGGTGAAACTCCAAAGGGTTTTCTAATATAGTCAGAATCTCTTAAGACAAGAATTTTTTGCGTCATTATTTAACATATTATTAATAGATCGAGAAACAGAAATAGATTTAATTGTTTGAAAGATGTTCTTTTTAGTAATAAATGACAAACTATAAAATCCACTGAGCATTCAATATAACCAATTAAGTTACCCAAATTATTAAACGAATTGGACCAGCTGAATTAGGCAATTTTGTAAAAACTCAGCCCAACAATAGTTTCTATATTCAGTACAAACACTCTGGCAGGAATCTATTAAGAATTTAAAACTACCATCTCTAATGGTAACTAAAATGTTATTTTGAAAAGAATTTCCCAAAGTGGTAGCATTGTTTTTGTTGAAATGCAGAAGGTTAGTAAAACAAAGAATAAATAGGGCGGTAAAGCACAGAGCCGGCAGGATTGTGCTGTGGGTTAGGTAGGTGCCTGTTTGTAGAAAGAGGGCTGGATTTGGAATCAGAATCTTGGTCTGCTACTAGTAGCAGTGAAACCTGGCTGCTAACTCGGTGGTGATAGTGGGCAAATTACCAAATCGCTCTGGGCATTGCTTTCCTCAACTTCAAAATAACAATGTTTGAAAACATGATATATGAAATCAGTTGTCAATGTAAAACGTTATAAGTTAGTACTTTTCTGACATTTGGCTAAGAAAAGTAGCATGTTTTATTGGAAAGTTTGAATTTTTAAATCTGTAGAGACTGCAATCCTATTCATTTCTTCAAATTTATTTTTTAAGATCATAAAAGTCTTTATGATCTTAAAAAATCTTTGTTTAAGATCATAAACAACATGTTTATTTTAATTTTAAATACATTTTTCTTAATGCAAAGCATTCATTTTTACTACAGAAAAAATAGAAAATAAAAATGAATGAAATAGAGAAAATTTAAACACTCATAGTCCTCCTACATGGTGTTAACTGTTATCACCTTTTAGAGTGTTTATTTATTTTTTACTAATCTTATGATGTGTGTATTTCTATATGTCTAAAACTAAACATTTACTGTAAATACTCTTTCACAACTTGCTTTTTAAAAAGTCAACTTTGCTGAGGTATAATGTACATGCACTTAAATGCACTCATTTTAACTATACGGTTTGAGTTCTGCCAAATGTGGATAATCATAAGACCACCACAACAATTAAGCTTTAGAATATTTTTATCACTCCAAAATGTTCCCCTGTGCCCTTTCCAGTCAATTTCCTCCCAAACCCCAGCCTTAGGCAACTGCTTTCTTTCATTATCAATTAAACTTATATTTTCTAGAGTCTCATATAAATGGGATGATATGGTGTTTTTTGTCTGGCTTCTTTCACTCAGCATATTATTTTCAAGATTCATTTTATATTGTCACATATATCTGCAGACTAACTTACTCTTAAATGTTAAAATAATGGATTGGTAATTTGGTTACATGAAAATAAAGTTCTGTATAGCAAAACACAACCAATTCAAAAATCAAATAACAAACAGGACATATTTGCAAAACATACTACAAAGGGTTACTTTTGTCAATATGTAAAGAGTTCTACAGAGCAATACAAAAAAGTGGTAACAACAAAAAAATGAGCAAACGATATTGTTCAAACGGAAAGGAAGTGTAAATGGCTTTTCATTAGGGGAGGACAAAGCCCAATGTCACTGATAAGAGACATGTAAGTTAAAATTATCGTAAGATACATCACTTCAAATTCTGAAATATCAAAAATTTAGGTAACGGGGTTGGTGGAAGTATAAAAGAGGCCCTTTCATTTATTGCATATATTGCATGGTCTCCTTGAGCAATTCCACTCCTAAGATTTATCCCAGATACATCCACATGTGCACAAAATGACAAATGTAACTATCCCCTGTGTTATGAAATTACAGAAAAGTTCTATCTTATTATAGCCATTCTTTTTTTATAAACAATACAACAATCATTTGGAACACTTGATGTTAAAACTCCCCCTTTGAAGTATCATTGCCTGGCCTTTCACTGACTCAAAGACTTATTATCTTATTTTTAATGGGTCTTTTTTTACAGTCCGGCCAGAAGGACTCATTTTGCTGACTCCCTTACTCTCCTAACACCCCCAGACACTCTTGTAAATACCCTTTATAGTGACAGCTGGAAGGTTTGCACCCACCCTAACCACCCCCCCCCAGACTGGAATCAACTACCCGCTGAGAGCTTCCAGGGCATTTGTAAAAAATTGGGAATAGCCTTAGAGGTTAAAATCTGGACTCTGGAGTTAGCAGGGCCCCAGCCGAGTTGCAGTGAGCAGAGTCTTCTGCTGGGGGAAGTATTTCTTATTGCTTCTTTTGGGCCATTTTTAGCAACTGCTGGGGGAAATATTTCTTTTTTAAATACATCTTTTTGCATTGATTTAAAAAAAATTTGAAACCTCTTTTATATTCTCCATATCTACTTAAAATTTTAATCTCAAATTCAAACTCTAATTATATTTTTTCTTTTTATAACTCCTCTTTTCCTCATCCACTGTCATTTGGTAGCCACCATATTACTGCGTATGATGCTTATATTTCTTCCATAATTTACTTACATCATTTGTCCATTTTTCTTTTAGGGTGCTCATATTTTTCTTATTACTTAAAAGACCTCTTTATATATTAAGAATATTACCCTTTTCTTAAAAGTTTAAAAAAACTTTAAATATATTTGATATGTTTATGCCTGTCTTTTCCTTCTCAAGATTGTCAGTTTGTGAACTCACTTTTCATTATTTGTTTTTTTCCCTGTGTATAACACTAAGTAAATTGTGCTCATGAAGAGGCCTAATACAGCACACATTTCTATGATAACGTGACTGAGTAAATGGTCTCCCTAACTCACGCCACTTTACTGACAGTGATGGCCTCACAAACCAAAGGTTAAACTCTCAAGTAAAGGAGTAAACAAAGGAATCATAGATCAGCCACTTGCCCAAACAGACATGTGGTGCTTTACAAGGCTGCCCAAAAGGAATTCTGATCTTCTAAAGCAGCTGTACCTTCTGCATATGTATTTCTGTAAGAGTAAGTCTATTACACTCTACCTAAAATTAATTGTCATCAAAGAAGAAGACCAAGTAGCACCAACAGATTATGGACACACTTTGGTGATATTGCGGATTCGGTTCTAGACCATCACAATAAAGCATCCCTCAAAGATGCTGTGAGCTCAGTTGCAGACTACCACATCAAAGCAAGTATTGCAGTAAAGTGAGTCCGAATCTCTTCTGCTGGTGGAGGGTCTTGCCTTCGGTTTGTAAAAAATGCAACCCTTGTGAAGTGCAATAAAGCAACACGCAAATTATGCCTGTATTTCTCATATGATGTCAATCTCCAAAAGACAGTGGCTGACTGGATGTCTCTGAACTACCTTAAAGCTAACTTGGCTAATGATGATATGGTAGTACTGGCTATCCTTTAATAATGCTTCCACTGTGACAGGACCTATCCTAACTGGTTACATTTATTGTGACTCATATCACTTCTACACTGGAAATCCGAAGCAAGACTGCTCTTGTAAAGTTTGATAAGTATAACCTGTTAGTATAGATTACGGAAGATGTCTTCCTCATGTCTGAAAGAATCATTAGACCTAATTACCTTATAGGGTTGTTATGAGAGTTGGAATTAGTATCTAGCCCAGTCTTGTATATACATGGCAGCTGCTTTTATTGGGTGTACTTTGTCATTTTTGCCACCATAAGCACCTTCAGTCCACTGTTTATCTCCACTCAGCTACAGGTCACATGTATCTGAAAAGAGATGTCTAGAAATTTGACTCATAGCCTAACATTTGATTCCTATCAGCTTTCTCTTTTCTTAGCGATAAGCGCCTTTTCTGATTGTATTTTATTTCCTTAAACACAGTAATTTTTCATTAATGGAAACTCATAGATGATGCATGCAAAAAAAGGTTTAACTCAGTTAATCAATGTTCCAAGGCTACCAGAGCAGAGAAAGCTAATAAATTCCTTCTGCCCGTCTCCACAGACACACCGCCACTGCTCTTTGAGGTCTCCTCCCTGGAAAACGCCTTTCAGATTGGAGGCCATCCTTGGCACTACATCATCACACCTAATAAGAAGAAACAGAAAGGAGTTTTCCATATTTGTGCCCTTAAAGACAATTCCTTGGTAAATCATAAGTGATCAGACTGTTTAGTAGCAAATTAGTGTCAAATTCTTTCTTTGCTACCTGTCTAAAGGTCCACATTCCTAAGAGTTACGTCTTTGTTTGTATTAATTTGTGATTAATGTATAGTACAGAAGAGTACAGAGAATGTAGCAAAGGCTTGTGTTACCTAGAATTTAAACATTAACATTTGAACATTTTTAGGGCACCAGAGATTGGTTAGGTTTTTTTTCTTACCAACCTCCCAGCAAGCAGTTCCCTGCCAAACATCTCTGAAGCTTCGTGGTGGGAAGCATTGATGAAATATGTTCAGGCTGCCTCTGAAATTGCTGCTGGAATGTGTTGTTGGTTCTGCTTTTTCATGCTTTGTTGCTATTTACTTTCCAGAACAGAACCAAATAGAACTCTGATGTTCAGAATGTACGCCATGAAACACTTTGAACTTTCAAGGCTATTCTTAAATTATTTATGGCAAAATAGAAAGAAATGGTACATGGTAAGACAATAGAAAATTTCTACCTGTTAAATCAATTTTTCTTCATTTAAAAAGTTATTTAGGCATTGATTTATCACTTAATAAACATTATTTAGGGTCCACTGTGTGCCAGACATGGCTGGGATACATTTCCTTCCCTCAGGCTGCTGAAAAGAAAGCAAATATGTAGATAAATTACGAATAGCTGTTGTCTGTTAAGTACAGTGATTCCGGTCAGTGCAAAAACGTGCGTGCACAGAGGAGGGGTTCCATCTTGTTTCGTATTGCTGATTCAATTTTGTTTATTTCTGGAATATCTTGATGTATCAAATGAACTTACTCTTCTGAGGCAGATTCAGTTTATTCCACACCCATCTTCTCCAGGATCTTCCTCAGTCCCTGCTGGACCCAACGGCTTTTAAAGTCACAGGTCACCTTTTACCATGCTGAAGATCAGCACAGTCTTGTGTTCATTTCTCTATTTCCCTTGATGTCATGGCCACCAGGGGACACTCTGTGTAGTGTGTTCTAGTTTTCTTTTTGTAAGAGCATTGTTCCCTTCTGATTTTTCAATTACGTATCACGTATGGCGACTCCTGGTTGGTCAGCCCAGTGATACGCTCTTCCACACAGACTCTCAAGGGCACTTTCCTGCCATGACGGGTCTGGTTTGATTGCTCTCCTCCCAGCCAGAGGACAGCCTTCAGCCAACAGGACCTCGATCTCACTTTTTACTTAACTCTTCCTTCCAGTCCAACCTTCCACAGTTCACATCCTGGATACTTAGTATATATTCTTATAGAAGAACTGAGAGTACATATCCTTTCGTGTGTGTGTGTGTGTGTGTGTGTATAAAATGGCCTTCAAAGTCCATATCAAGCGTGCCTGTCAAGCTCTCCTTCTGAAATAACTGATTATGATTATAACGTTTAGTCAAATCTGTATTTTAGCATAGTCATAAGAAATTTCCAAATCCAGGGGAGGTTTTGCCCCTTGTGCCGGATAGCTTTACTGCAGGGCCATAACGATGCGTATGCGCATTGCCTCTCCGCCTGTCCGTGGGGAGAGCAGGTAACCACAGAACACATGCGCCCAAACTGAAGAATCCAGAAAATGTTTCAGAGCCTTCTATTTAACTGGGTTTTAAAGTCTGCCATTTGAACAAATAATGCAAACTACAGTAAGTCGGTAATAATGCGGCTCAGTGTTTAACACAGAGGGGTATTGTTTCTTTCACGTTACAGACACTGTAATAAACGGAACGGTCTCCTAAAGAAAGACAGGCGCACTGTGTACGTGTTTTACAGCAGAGGAGCGTCTGAAGCCAGTGTCGTCATGGGCACGTTCATTTCAGTGGCGGCAGCCAAGATGTTTAATTGTGTTCATTTTCTTATAAAATGTAATAATGCCATTATTCCTATCAGGATATTTATTAAGTCCTGAAGAACTAAAGCTCATTCCCTAATTTGGTACCTAAAGTGTGTTAAATTCAATTGTTTAAGAAGCATGGCATAGGCAGCACTCGTGCTGGAGCCCCGGCCTGCTTCCCCAGCCTCGCGGCTGCACCTGTACAGTTCAGTTTGGTTTGGGCTGCTGCTCGTGTTTATGCACATGCGCGCTCTATGGCGTAACACTTACGTGCTTTCGATTTTGCTGTCTCTTCTTTCTAGCCATTTTCTGCTCATCATTTAAGGCTCTATTTCAGCCTTTTTTCTTCCTGAAATTCTGCTCGCCTGGATGGAGGCTTGACAGTATCCTGTGTGTGGCTCGGTCACTTTGTCCCCCACGCTGCCTCACTGCTGTCTGTTCATTTTCTGCCTCCCCTCTCGATTATGAGTTTCTTCCTGGCAAGGATTATGTCACAGCCATGTCGGTACAAACGCCTAGTGTAGTACCTCAAACACAGTGTGCTGTCAGTATATGCCAATGGAATAAATACATTCATGTTTCAAAACCTGTTCTATCAAATAGAAAGGATGGTAGCATTTCATTTTAAATTGGAGAAATTAAATAATTAGATGACTTGGATAAAGCAGTGAAGTCTGTGTATTCATGTTGGTATCAGTGCCCAGTACTCCTGTGTATGAGGTAAAACATTCATGTACATATGTGATTGCATATCATGCAGGTTTCTGTATCTTTATCTCAATGTCTAAATATATTACTGTGAAATAAACCTCTGTACTTGTCTTAAAGGCTAAGCAATATTGGACCATTTCTCAGCATTAGAGTTTAGTGTCTGACTTATCCAAGGAGATCGCATGACCTGTGCCTGAGATTCGGGGTTTGATTCCATGTTTATTTTCATAAACATGTCACCCCTCTGAGTGACAGTTTGCTTGGGATAGGGTGGTGAGGAAGGCGTAGGGGCTGCATGAGCGTAGTGATCATGACAGAGTTATACAATGGGAAGTGTGTGGACTTTGCAGTTGTGTCTGCTGTTTAGTAGGTACAAAACATTGAACAAATGATTTATACTCTCTGTTTTCTCATCCATACAATGTAGATAACAATATATGCTTTGAATGTTGTTAAGATCAAATGAAATAGTGGCTGAAAAGCATCTAAGGCAGGGCCTGATACAAGTTAGGTGTGTTTGAGATGTGGTAACTGAGTTATCATTTGTGACGTATAATGTATGGTACAGGGTAAGTCTTTGAAAATTCTGAATTTAAATGTTCTAGATTTCTCAAGTATGAGCATCCTGATTCAGCCCTCATACATGCCCCAGTTCAACTGGTTAATGTTTTCCCTTCCCTGTCCCTGACTGATCTGTCTCTGCTGATGGAGTTGAAAAAAATATTTTTTATTTTCCTTTAATCTTTGTTTTCAATATTTTCCCCCAACTTCAGGCAAAAAATGGGATCCAAGAAATGGATTGTTGTTCCCTAGAA
The DNA here is from genome assembly GCF_022682495.2 of Desmodus rotundus. Classification (NCBI taxonomy): domain Eukaryota; kingdom Metazoa; phylum Chordata; class Mammalia; order Chiroptera; family Phyllostomidae; genus Desmodus; species Desmodus rotundus. The sequence continues at coordinate 158,760,033 of NC_071388.1, forward strand.
TCTGACTGGATCTATTTTCATCCTGATGCTTCTGGTAGAATAATACATGTTGGCCCAAATCAGGTCAAGTAAGTATTTTCATTAGTTATTTTAAAATTAAAAGCAGCTTTTGGTAGCATTTATTGGCATCTTAATTTTTTTCCAGCTAACTATTGAGCCAAGTATGGAAGTAATTAGCTGCTTGTAGGGTGCTTTCTCAGAGACTGACATCTAGAAAACCTAACTTTATTTATTTTAGCCTCATCGTTACTGCTTGTAAATATTACATTTGAGTAAGTTCTTTGATGGATGATATATAAGTGAAAGAAGATAACAGATTGGCTCATCCTTATCAGGTCTTAGTTCTCCAGGATTAATGAGAACAAAAAGGATTTGCCCTTGTTCTTCTTTCTTTAAAATATTTTATTTATTTATTTTTAGAGAGAGGAAAGGAGGAAGACAGGCAAGGAGAGAAACATCATTGTGTGGTTGCCTCTCACACACCCCCTACTGGGGACCTGACCTGCAACCCAAGCATGTGCCCTGACTGGGAATCGAACCGGTGACACTTTGGTTCGCAGGCCAGCACTCAGTCCACTGAACCACACCAGCCAGGGTGTGATTTGTCTTTGTTCTAAATGACAGCCTTACCACAGGAGAAGTAGCAGATTGTTTGTCGTAAACCTTGTTTTGCTTTGTTTACTCCCATCTTCCAAGAGTTAGCCTGTCCTCCTCAGAAACACTCTTCACTTGACTTCCCTGACACCACAGTTTTCCTCTCTCTGTGACCTGTCTGTATTAGTGTACTTTCATGCTCTCCTGCTCCGACTTTAATGGCAGATGGACCCTCTCCCCTTGTCACTTGTTTTCTTCCAGGATTCTATATTCTCTTGGCTTCAAAGATCACAATATTTCAAATTTTTTATCCCAGCCCAAACCTCTCCCCTAAGATAATGCTAGAAATTTGGAATCATTCTTGGCACTTTCTTACCTCCTTGTCTTTTATCAATGTTCATATACTTAAACAGTCACATGCATATTTTCTCTCTCTCTACCTCTCTCTGTCACTCACACACCATATATCCTGTCCATGCTGTTTATTCTGTCATTAAATATTTCTTAAATCTGCCCCTTTCTGTCCTTGGCCACTGTCCCATCTCGGTCAGACCATTCTCATCACTAGCCTGGGCTATAATAATTTAATAGTGTACTCCAAAAATCCACTTTTGCACTATCTAAGTCTATTTTTTTTTCTCAGCAGCTAAGAGTGATTTTTACAAATGTTAACAAACACAAAAAACTAACCATGTGAATTCTGCTTTAACCTTTTCACAACTTCTTACTGCTCTTGGCATGGTCTGAAAGACCCTCCCTCCAACTCAGTTTACTTCAGTCATGCTCTCTGTTCACAAAGCTAAGGACCCGTTTCCTCTGTTAGGAGTCTTTTTCCCTTAGCTACTTTCCTACCTAATTCTATTCATATTTAATGCCCCAGCTTAAATGTCCCTTTTTCAGCGACCTTTCCCGATACCCTTGTTAGATGACCTCACCCGTCATATTTGCATTGCACCCACTATGTAGTCTTCCTCTGTAGCCCTTACAGCAACTTCAATTAATTATTTGTGTGCATATCTGGTTAAATATCTAGCTTTGGAATCATAAGCTCCATAAGGGAAAGAGTCTGGTTTTCTGATGCCTATAATCCCAGCACTGAGCACAGTGCTTAGCAAGACTAGGTGCTCAGTAAGTGTCTGTTGAATGAGAAGGGCGGTGTTTGCCTTTATTCCTTCTGCTTCCTGTTAACTAGTCTACTCTGGATTGAGCATAAGGAGGACAACTGGACTTAATGAAATAAGATTATGAACTTTTATTAAAAGTCTTAAAAACTGTGGTTCAGCTTTAGTAAACCTCACTTTTAATGTTTGTTGCCACCCATCTTTTAATATTAGTTTCAGTTTAAGAAAATAAAGTCCACAAAGAGTGTGTGCCCTTTTGCCAGGTTTTAAAAGATAGGCATTTTGACCCAGCTTTTCCGCTACTGGGATTATACCCTAAGAACCCTGAAACACCAATCCAAAAGAACCTATGCACCCCAATGTTCATAGCAGCACAATTCACAATAGCCAAGTACTGGAAGCAACCTAAGTGCCCATCAGCAAACGAGTGGATCCAAAAACTATGGTACATTTACACAATGGAATTCTACACAGCAGAGAGAAAGAAGGAGCTTATACTTTTTGCAATGGCATGGAGGGAACTGGAGAGCATTATGCTAAGTGAAATAAGCCAGACGGTGAGGGACAAATACCATATGATCTCACCTTTAACTGGAACATAATCAACAAAAGAAAAAAACAAAATATAACCAGAGACATTAAAATTAAGAACATTGTAACAATAGCCAGAGGGGAGTGGGGAGGGGATAGTGGGGAGAGGGGTCTATAGGAGCTACTATAAAGGACACAAGGACAAAATCAAGGGGGAGGGTAGAGGTGAGGGAGGGAGGTGGGACTGGCTGGGGTGGGGTGGAGGGATGGGGAGAAAATTCAGATAATTGTAACTGAATAAAAATAAATTAATTAATTTTTAAAAAAGAGAAAAAAGGTATTTTAAAATATTGTCACTAAGAATTGAGTAATTCAAAATTAATCTGATTTCTTTGTCTCTGGCAAACTCTAAGGCCTCTGACTCTTCTGGCCACAGTAGCTGCTACTCCCTGCTGTTCCCTTTGCCTGCATTTGAGACTTTAAACTTTGAGAACATTGTGCTTTTGAAGCTCGTTAGTGCTGTGAACAGATTTGTGTGGGCGATGAACAAATTATTTTTTCTTGATCCAGGGAGACCATTTGCACTCAGAAAACCCAAATCTGTAAATACAACCCTAAGAAAAAAGGAAAGTATTAAGTCAGTTGCAGTTTTTAAACATTATTCATGAAAACTCTTAGGTTAGCCTTAGTTGCTTATCCAGCCTGTTTTATAGTTAACTCCAAGTGGTGCTCATTGATATCTCGTTCTGTCTTCAGAAATAAAAATGCAAATATTTACAGGCATACCTCAAAGATATTGCGTGTTTGGTTCCAGATCACAGCAATAACACAAGTATTGCAATAAAATGAGCCTTAATCTTTTTGCTGGTGGAAGGTCTTGCCTTCAGTTTGTAAGAAGTGCAACATCTGTGAAGCACAGGAAGGCGAAGAGCAATAAAACGAGGTATGCCTGTACTATAATGCCATCGTAAAAGCGGAAACATTAAAGACCTGTTGCAGGCTGGCAGCGATGAGGTTATTGGAAAGTTACTTTAATTAAGCCAGTTTGGAAGATCTCTTAAACCTGAGCACGCTACTTCATCGCCTACCTCAGCAGCACCTGTGGTCACAGATTCTACATTTTCCTGTTTAACAAAATCTCTGAATTTGAAAGAGTTTATAGACACCTAAGTGATTAGACGTTAATATTTCAGACCAATGAAAAGGAGAGGAGAACTAACCCAGTGTTGTTACTGTAATTTTCATTTGTTAAGTTTCATTTCAATAGTTCAACTTTAGCATTTTGATGGTGCATTGAAGTCTTAGGTTCTTAGAATCCTTTCTTCCCTTTTCAGAGTTTTAAAGCTAAAAGAAGTAGAAAATAATAGTGCCCAGCATCAGATCTCTGAAGATTTTGTCATTTTGGCCAACAGGGAGAACAAAGTAAGGAATACTTTAAAATCCTTTGTATATCGCTGTCCTTTTATGTAAGAATATGATAGTGCAAATGTGTTTGCCTTTTAGTGTGGTTGAAAAGAACAGCACAATCCTATAAAAGTCTGTTCATTTTGTCTACATGGGTAGCTGGTCTTAATCCCATGTACATAGGAGATTTGGAGAAGAGTTGAGTATATTGAGCTTATGTTTTGCTTATTTCTGTTTCCTTTCTGGGTTTCTCTTTAAGTTTTTACTGATTCATTGGGTTTAATTAATTGCACAAACTTAGAGTAACTAGAGGAAGATATAAATCTTTAAAAAGCACATACCATGCTTTAACTCCAGACAGTCTTTTTCCTTTAGCACATAAATTAAGAATATGAAGAAAAAAAGGAAATTTCCAAAGCATATCCACTCTATTTGCTGTACTATACTAATGCAGAATCAGAAGGGCAAATAAAGTAGCAAATCTATAAACTTTGTATTTATTTTTTGCCTATCTTAGTATTTTATCCATTAAAAACTTTACTGGTTTTACTAACTGGAAGATCAGAAATCTCATTCAGAATTTTACCAACTGAGAAAAGAAGTGTGGATGTTGGAGAAGGGTTGGTTAATTTTGCCAAGTTTGCTAATGTAATTTTGCAATTGACTGCATATTATAGGACTTGTCACATCTTTTTATTTCTTTCCATATGAAAGAATGAAAACTTACCCACTGTTACTGCTTCTGGACGGGTGGTAAAGAAGAAATTTAACCTTCTGGATGACGACCCAGAACAAGAGGTATTACTTTAGCCAGAGATAACAAACCAAGCTAGTGTGCACTTGCCCTATGGTTTTTAAATTACGCTACCCAGACCCTACGGTAGAGATCGGGAGTGAGCTCCATACAGGCTTGCTTGGTAGGATTGTGCGTGCTGTTTCAACCAGTGCATCCCCAGTATCCTCTCTTTTCAGATTGGAATCATAAAATCAAAATAAGATTTTATTTGCAGGAAGAATCATAGAACTGAAATAATTTGAAAACACCATTTACTTACTGATTTGTTTTGTTAATGTGCACAATTTCTAAGGAAATCTCTTAATAGAGAATTCTTGAGTTATATCCTGATGACTTTATGGCTTTTGCCTTATTTTTTACCTACTAGGCATGGATATGTTTGTTAATGTTCGGGGGCCTTGGAAGGAGGGTATTAAGTATAGTAAGTCAGTTTGGCCTTGGGCCTCACATAGCACTTCTAGTCACTGAGCCAATTAGTTTTTATCCTTTTCTTTTCAAGAGGCATTGGAAGGACTTTTGAAATCAACTCAGTTATCATGCTTCAGATATATAACCATTGCATAAATACTAAATCCATTTAGACCATAAAACTATATCGTTTGTGTGACTCTTTCCAGGTAGAAATATTAGAGTAGTCTTCTAAGGGTAGTTTTTGAAAAAAAAAATTTAAGTATATTTTATTATGTTATTACAGTTGTCCCATTTCTTTTCTCTCTTTTTCCTCCTCTGCCCTGCACCCCCCTCCCTCCAGCATTCTCCCCGCCCTTAGTTCAGATCCATGGGTTGTACATATAAGTTCTTTGGCTTCTCCATTTCCCATACTATTCTTAACCTCCCTGTCTATTTTGTACCTACCACTTATGCTTCTTATTCTCTGTACCTACCACCCCACCTTTTCCCTCCCCCTCCCTGCTGGTAAGCTTCCACATGATCTCCATTTCTGTGATTCGGTTCCTGTTCTAGTTGTTTGCTTAGTTTGTTTTTATTTTTTAGGTTCAGTTGTTGATAGCTGTGAGTTTGTTGTCATTTTCTGTTCATATTTTTTATCTTCTTTTTCTTAGATAAGCCCCTTTAACATTTCATATAATAAGGGCTTGGTGATGATGAACTCCTTTAAATTTACCTTATCTGGGAAGGACTTTATCTTCCCTTCCATTCTAAATGATAGCTTTGCTGAACAGAGTAATCTTGGATGTAGGTCCTTGCCTTTCATGACTCGGAATACTTCTTTCCAGTCTCTTCTTGCCTGTAAGGTTTCTTTTGAGAAATCAGCTGATAGTCTTATGGGAACTCCTTTGTAGGTAACTGTCTCCTTTTTTTCTTGCTGCTTTTGGTGGGTGGGTGGGATTGTGTACATTCTAGGACCATGTGGGTCCCTCCAACGGACTCTACTGTGAGACTGGCAGTTTCTCCTGTCACCGCAACCCCTACCGATTTTTACAGCCAGAGATTTTGAGGCTTTATTTCCCCATGCTGGAACCCTGATTGTGTGGTCTGTCTCGCTCCCCAGTTGTTCCTTCTGATTTATCCGCATGCAAACGTGGGACCACCCAGTCCAGCAGCTGCAGTTTCAACTGCCCGGTCCACAAGCTGCTGCCTTGCCACACATCCTTTCCACCCCAGATGCCGGTCTCCGCTCCTCCTACCAGTCTGGATGAATGTTTCTTTAATTCCTTAGTTGTCAGATTTTCATACAGTTCGATTTTCTGGCAGTTCTGGTTGTTTTTGTTTTTAAATCAGTTGTCCTTCTTTGGGTTGTGTGAGTCTGCTAAGCATACCTATCTATGCTTCCATCTTGGCTGGAAGTCCAGTTTTTGAAAATTTAAAAAAATAGGTTGGAGGTGGCCTAGTACGAGGCTTCAAAAAAAGAAAATATGTATATTTATGAACCACAGAAATCTGTTGAGAGCAAAGCAGAAAGCTCCTTACCCTGTATATAAAACTATGCTCAAGAAAGACATAACTAAAATTACCAAAAGTTTGCAAGAATAATTAAGGGGGGGGGGAGGTAGTAGCAAAAAGAGAGAGATTCTATATTATGAGATGAGAAAACAAAAACTTTTAGCCTGTAAAAGAAAAGTTGGAAAGGGTTGTGGCTAAAATCTATAAAATCACTGATGCCCATATAGGAAGTCACCTTTTGAAGTTTGACCAAGTTTAGATTAAGGCAAAATCATAAGTGAAAAGGAACCACAGGTAATATTTTTATACCATAGGTGGTAAAGGCAGAAACTACACATGGATTAGAAAGCAGTTTGACCAGATGTACATGAAGGAGTGGCATTTGGTGATTACGAGAAATCTGCGGTGCCACCAGGGTGTGTCTATCTGGGGGGCACCCCGGGAGGCTCTTGGAACCCCAGGTTTTCTTCCCTGAGTTCTGGAATTAGGTGTTTCTCCCTTAAGTCTTTACCACCATCAATCTAACTAACATCTCTACTGACACTCCTGTTTTGTGGGATGGATTTCAGTTCTTAATATTCTCCCTCAAGTATAAGCAGCAGTTTTTTGCTTTCTTTAGGGAACCAAGAAGGGTTAAAAAAAAAAAGATGGCAAATAGAGTCATAAATAATGTCTTATAGGCTATCAGTTCTTCTTAAAATGACTTCTTTTTTTCTGTTGTAAGAACCTTCCTAGCAGAGTGGGCAGTCTTCAGGTATCTGGGAACCAGTGAGCACACATGTCAGAGACAGCAGTTGAATACCTGTTTTAAATTTGGAGAAACTCCATCACGATAAAGAATTTCAGTTATAGTTTGGCTGAGATCTACATAGACTTGGTTCTGTTTGTCAGAATCTGTAGGATACTGCTTAAGTCTTGAAAATCCTGAGACTGGTGTTTTAGGCCAAAAGTAGAGTCACATTTCTCCCTACATTCCCACCCATTCATTCTTTTTTCTACATATTTTCATAAGTAACAGTGTAGTTAGACTACAAATGTAGGGGTAATTTAACTGAATAACCAGATTTGTCCCTCTTTTCCTCTGTCTTATCCGTCTGTTCCCCCAAGACTTTCAAAATTGTGGACTATGAAGATGAGTTGGATTTGCTTTCTGTGGTAGCTGTTACCCAAATAGATGCTGAAGGGAAAGCTCACCTGGATTTCCACTGTAATGAATATGGAACTTTACTGAAAAGCATTCCACTAGTAGAGTCCTGGGATGTGGTGAGTAGAGTTCATGGAATACAAAGTAGTACGAGTTCTCTTTACAGGTGGCATTTATTGAAACAGATGCACTATGTTTGTGTCAGTCCCAGCTCACCTGGAGCAGTGGCCGCCTGGAGGAGGTTATTGGACTACATGCAGGGCAAAATGAGTACTGTGTAAGACTTCCTTCTCTTGGGACGACAGGATGTTGCCTGACCAGTGGCCTTAAAGATAAAGCCTTATGGCTTTCTCCTGAGACATGCCATTTATTTCCTTACCATAGTCTTCAGTTTTCTCTCATTTTAAAAGTTTGGTAACATTTTAAAAAATTAAAGTATACTTACTGTATTGAACCCCCACAGTTATTTAATACAGGTCCTATCTCAGTATGTAGGGTTCCCAGGCCCTCTTGGAAGCATTTGTCTACTCTTCTGAGTATTATAGAATATAAAAGTTATAGGGAATAGTAGACATTATTTTGTCCAAGTCTTGTTTTATTCATGGAAAATCTGAGAGGTCTAGCAATGTGCCCACAGTCACGTGGTGAAACAGTTGCAGGGTTGGCAATGGAATCTGGGCGTTCAGATCCCTAAGTCCAGGGCTCTTTTCACTCTCAGCATTTCGTGTCATGCTTTTCTCACAAGTGACCTGCACATCCACGAGTACTGAAAAATAAGCCATTTCTGGCAACTATTTTGCCCCTAGGTGTATCTTGGCAGATCCCTAGCATAGGTGCTGTGACGTTTTAGTGACACAGGAGTGAATATGGTCATATGAAGAGCCTCCGTTTGGCTGTGTTTTCATTGCAGACATACAGCCATGAAGTCTATTTTGACAGAGACTTGGTACTGCACATAGAACAGAAACCCAGCAGGGTCTTCAGCTGCTATGTCTACCAGATGGTGTGCGCCCCTGGGGAAGAAGAAGAAACCACAAACAGAAGTTGAAAAAAAGAGCGAGATCATTTTAAATTTTCAGATGTAATGGATGAGACTCGTAGCCATACACCCCAGCAACTGTGTCCAGTCCTCCTTTATATTACCCACACATCAAGTTCTCCAGTGTTTTCCAGAAAAGATGTTGTAATGACTTCAGATGACTGGGACTTCTTTTTTAAACTCTGCCATACAGGGTAGTGAGAACTTCATCTTATGTAAAGGATTTCTAGAATGCTCTCTCAAGAAGCCTGGCATTTTAGAGCTTTTAGCTAGGTGGTGATGTAAATGTAAAATGTATTTCAATCAGGTGTTTAATATGGCTTTTGAAGGGTAGTATGGAATTGTGATTGCTAAGACTAAGAAGGAAAGACAAAAAGAAAGAGAAAAAAGATAAAGAAAGAAATCCTGTGTCCTCTATACCAAACTTTGCTTAGGGATGAGCAATGAGATATGGAATGTGAAAGCATACTTTTGAACCAAAAATGTGTCATCACAGGTTTTTTTAAGTCTTATATATGTGTCTATGTTTATATTTGTACAGATTATTTTTTCTTCCATGGTTTTATTCTCTTGCTTGATGTTTCCTTTGATTATTTGTGTTTCTATCATAGACTAATATAAAAGGTTCCAAGCAAACTATAAGTGAAATTTTTTCCAATATGTAGCTCGTTTAGCTGTTAATTATTAAAAATATTATACTCATTTCACCATTTTGTTTATTTGATGTATCTTCCAATGGTGCTTGGGCAATGTTTTCATACCTGTACCATGAGCTAAAGGTACTCTGGGTAGCACGGACCCCCTGTAGAAGAGCAGGTAGTTCGGGAGTAGTCTGGGAACTGACTACGTAGCTAGAAAAAACTTTTGGCTTTATCGTAGTTGTGAAATGAGTGTTTTTTCCTTCTTTGTTAGAATTGATCCAAATATGATCCTTGAACTCAGATAATCATTCTTCAGAATGTTAAATAAAAGCAACCTAAGTAAAAGGAGAAAATATTTCTTGGTGCTTTCTGTTTGAGAAATCCAATTGCTTGCAACACACATGTTCAGCACATTCCGCTGAGTCGGCTTCAAATGAGTAACTAGTAAAAATAGAAGGGGAGAAAGCAGCAGTAAAAATCATTGCTCATTCGAATTTAAGGGTAAAAATAGGGGATTTTAGCTTTGATGATTTCCATTAAAATCCTTCCATTTTTCCTTCAGTTTTGGCTTGATCTCAAGTTAAGAATCATGTGAATTCTGCCCTGTTCTGCCCTTGAAGTTTGCCGGTAAATTTCAAGCTTATTGTAACCAACAGGGCTGAGGAGAGAACAGGTATTAGGTATTCTAAAAGTCAAGAAATTAGTAGCAGAGTCCATAAATTTAAAAGAAATAGAAGGAACAAGCCTAAAGCCATCTTTTGTGCAACAAAAAAGGAGATTGGTAACATTTTAGAATAAGAGAAAACATTTATATGTGGGCTAAAAATTTAATCTGTGTATTATAACCAGTGATTACTCCGAGTGCAAGATGATAAAACTATCTTCGTATATTAAATTCGAATACTTTTATAGCCACTAATTGAAAAATTCATTCTAGTTTTATGCATATTTAATTATACTATTTAATTCAATATTTGAAGCTTTCAGAGCATTTTAGAGACATGATGTGATTACATAGCAGTTGAATAGTTTCAATGTGCTAGATATAACCCCAAACCCAGGACCATTAGACACTAAGCAAATGGTCCTGCCCAGTTAATTTAAATCTTGAAAAAGAGGGAATAGATTAAAAATACCAGAGAGAAGAAAGAAAGCAGTGTTGTGTGGGTTTCAAAGCAGATGTATAAAGCCTACTCTTTGTTTCCAAGAATGTTTCGGGAAAGGATGTCCTAAGACTGGAATCCAGTAAGATTTTTTCAAAAAGAGGTTTATTGAGTTTCTCCTTGTCCTGTAAGTTATTTCCTTCTTTTGATGAAATGCTAGAAAGGAAGTCATCTACTCGGAAAGGCATCCGAGAACGAGATCCCAGACTGCTTTGTTCCTGAGGGGTGTGTGGGCGTGTGCTTCTAGTCTAATCCGATCTGACCACTGCGAAACTCCTAATGTCTCACCACTGCCAAAATCAAACTCGACCAGGATCTAAATGTCGTATGCGCCTGGCAGGAAAAGTGCGTAGTGTGAAAACAGTAGGAAATTGTGGGCCATGTGACAAACGGGAGGGCTATGCCCCCGTTGAAAGGACAAGGGCAACTGCTACTACTTAGTTGCAGGCAATTGCAATGTTGCATGGGAATGTGGGCTGCATGAGGGTTAACAGGATGGTTGATAAAAAGATGGCAAAAGATACAGAAGATAGCAAAGAATATGGGCAATTTACAGATAACACACATACCAGGAGACATTATAATGCTTCCCAGAAAAGAAGGGGCTCTACAGCTCCCCCCAGTGGCAGACAGCTGCTTGTTCTGTCACCTGCCAGGCCTGAGACTGTCCTTGGGGATGGAGGGAAGTTGTGGTTTAGAGCCTCCTGCCCCACCTTAACCCTCCTCGCTACCTGACTGTGTTAGAGGCCTTCCCTGTGTGCCGCCTACTTAACAGGTGCCAGCGCCAGGCATACAACATTACGGGGTAACATTTCTGAGTGTTTGATGCAAGACTAGGTGAAGCAGAGTAGCTTCTTTCAGCAGCTCTAGATGGTAAGCTGTAAGAGGTGTATTTCTTCATTTACTTCTTTATCTAAGGTTCTGTATTTGCACCATGTCGATGCAGCACGATTATCGTTCTTTGACTTTCTAAAGCATTTCTCTCAACACCGGGAGAAAACAAAACAAACCTTATCACAGTTACTATTTGAACTACCTAGTGAGGAGATGTTGTCCTACTTAAACAAATGAAGGTGCTCCACATTCTTCCACCAACTGAACGTCTTGAGTCTTGTACCTACTGTTTTTTAAATGGTAGGTTATATTTATTGAGAGCTTTCTACCTACCAGTCATTGTGATACAAGTAAAATGAATTGTTTCAACGTTCAACATAACCATGTGAGGTGTGAAGTACATCACACAGGTTTTTAACATTTGTGTGTGTGTGATAATAGTTAAGATAACTCAAAACTCCGCTTGAATTATTCTTTTTCAAACGTGGGATACATTGCTCAGCGAATGCTGTTTCCTTTAACGGAGACCAACACTGGAGAACAAGCCTGGGCTGCTAAGGGTGGACACCAGACTGTTCCACATGGCTAATGGGGCAGGATGGAACGGCACCAGCGAAGAGGCTCCAGGAAACACCTAATAAAAGAATATGACCATGTTCTTTAAAGGCTGAGTTCATGTTATGTCTAAATCAGTGAAATTTCTGCTCTAAAATGGAAGCATATTAGATAAGTTTTATCCTTTCCCCAATGACTATATTGGAGCCCAATGTGGTTTTAATTTATATTTCTTTATTAACTAATGATGATAAGCACATTCTCATGTTTTTATCTTCCATGTGTAAATTTTACACTTTACTTACAAATTCATTGAGGTAGAATGGACATACAATAAACTATAGATATTTAAAGTGTACAACAGTTTGATGTTTTGATATGTATACATACATAAATCCATCACCACAATCAAGGTAATTAACGTCCATCACCCCAAAGAGTTTTCCTGTGCTCCTTCATAATCCCTCCTTCCCGCCTCTCCCCACTTTCTAAGACAACCAACCACTAATCTGTTTCTGTCACTTTAGGTTACTTTGATTTTTCTAGAATATTATATAAATAGAATCACACAACAAGTAGTCTTTTTGGCTTCTTTCACTAAATATGGTTATTTTGAGATGCATTTGTGTTGCATATATCAATAGTTCGCTTCTATTCCTTAGTAATACTGCACTGTTTGTGTATAATCACAATTTAATACATTTACCTGTTGATGTCTATTTGTTTTGTTTCCATTTTTTGGGCCACCACAAATAAAGCTCCTGTGCATATTTGCAGACAATTTGTAGGGACATATGCGGTATTTATGCTTGGTAAAAACCAGGGGAAATGGCTGGGTCATATGTTAGGTATATACTTAACTTTTTTAAGTTTCCTAATTATTTCCCCCAAATGGCTGTACCATTCTATATTCCCATCATCAGTATAGAGAGTTCCAAGTGCCCCCAAATCCTTGCCAACACTTGGTTTGGTCAATCTTTTTTATTTTAGAAATTTAGTTTAGGTTTTACATTAAGATTCATAATGAGTTTTTGTTATTTTTTTGTGTGGTGCAAGGCATGGATCAAAGGGGGGTTTTTTCTTTTGTTTTTTTTGTTGTTGTTGTTTTGTTTTGTTTTTTGATTATGGCCATCCAATGCATAAGGATAGCATTCAGTCTCACCATTAAGTACGATATTAGCTGTAGGTTGTTCATAGAAGCCCTTTATCAATTTGAGGAAGTTCCCTCCTAATCCTAGTTTTCTGAGTTTTTATTGAATGTAGATGTTGGAGTCTGTCACATTCTTTTTCTGCATCTATTGAGATGATCATGTGTTTTTTCTATTTCAGACTGTTAATGTGGTAAGTTATATTGATTGGTTTTTCAATGTAAAACCAACCTTGAATTCTTGGGATAAACCCATAGGAGACCTCCAAATTTCCAACTATATTTCAAGTCGGGCAATTTCTGCAGTTCCACTTACATTGTATGAAACATAATTCATAAAATTTACCATCACATCTGTACTGCGGTACACATTAATAGATTCAAGTTCATTACATTTACAAGATGACTTCCTGCCTTTACGAATAATTTCCAGACATTTATGGACCCTTTGCCAGAGGCTTCATCTTCATATAAACGGAAGTTAGCAAGTTAGGATTTATGACCTTGCAGGAACTCTGGGCATGTTGCCAGCCTCTTCCCCTCTTATCTCAGTCCACAGGGTTCAGATGCTAAATTATACCTGACGGAGAAAAGTCAGTTCATATCTGCATGACCCCAGTTACTTCTTTGAATCCATTTTAGTTTAATATACTTTAAAACCTTGAACCACCATGGAAGTGGCCACACAGTTAACTAAATTCATAAAGATACAATTAGTGAAGGGATTCATATTGAGGCCACTTTACCTGCTCATTTATCAATTGATTTCTCAAATGAAATTTTCAGAAATAATTTACCAATAGTTCTTTACCAATTCTTTTACCAATAAAAGTTTAACGGCTCAACTAAGTATGTTTGATTTTCTCTTAGAAGGGTATTTGCTCAGGCAGACAATCGTTTCTGAATCCTATTTTATTCTATAGCCAGTCCTTCTCTTTTATTTTTTTTCTCTTTTTTTTTTATTGTTGTTCACGTACAGTTATCTCCATTTTCCTCCCACCTTTTAAACACCACTTTTTTTCTTTGAAAATCACAAGCTTCAAGGGCACAGCTTTTCAGGTTCTGCCTGTAAGAGCAACAAGACTGGCTAAAGCATGGTTAAAGAATTACAGTTTAAAAGTCATTCTAACACTTAATTTTCCTGTCTGTAATCTGTCCTTCTCTCTTCAGAGAGCAAAACCAGTGAGACATAAAGCACTTCCCAGCCCCAACCTTTCCTACTTCTGAAACCTAAATTATTACACAATGTCTGCTCGAACATACACTGACTGACAGTCTCGTGTAAACTTCAAGCGGTCCTTGGGCCCACCGCCTCCTCTAACATAGCATCACAAACGTTCCATTCCTGAGTTTGTCTTCGTCTCCCCCATGAGCTGGACTCCTGACCCAGTGGTTTCCATTTGAGTTTCTGCCGGAAAGTCTTGGGCGCCTCTGCCACTTTGGCTAGAGTTGGAGTGATCATATAATTTATTGTCCAAACAGACTCTTTAGATAGTGAAGAACACTACTAATCATGCCTGGAAAATAGGCATAAACCAAGCCTCTTCTAAGCATGGTCGTCTTACCCAGAGCTCATAGAAGTAACCAGGAAATTAGAAATCTTCGTATTTACATATTATAATTTCTTTTTGATTAGTATGCCAATTTCATGTAATCAAGGAGGCAATGACTGAATCCACTGAAATAATTTCTTATTTTCACTCACAAACCTTTTATAGTCTCCTCGCCACACGTGATCCTACTGCTATCCTGGTATTCCAGGGTATTTCTCTGGCCATTTACCTATGTCTCCCTCTAAATAACCCAGCCGTTTTAAGGTCTGGGGGGTTTTGTGTTAGGTCCACTTCCGACATCATTCTGTATTATCAAACAAAAATGCTATGAATGGTGGGAAGGTGGCAACAGAAAGAGTTAGGATAGGAAAGCTTCTGTAAGAGAAAAACATGGAAGTGTACAGAGATGATCCCCAAACTGCAGTGGGCCACAAAGCATGCCAGAGGGCAGGCTGTACAGCTGGTGCTGATACCACTTGTGCCGGGTGAGGCTCACTTTCTCCTTGTCACGGGGAACTCTATACTTTCCCGATTCTACATACTCCGACTCTGGTCTGCTTGTTGACAGGCACAACTAGTACAAAGCAATCCCAGTGTATTCTTCAAATTTGACTGTGAGACAAGGTAAAAATCAGTGGCCCAGGTATCACATCCCTCAGCAGGCCAAGATTTCATACCTGTCTGGGGTCCATCTCTACATGAGGACAATGTTGCCAGGTCTTGTGATTTTTTAAAATAGTAGAAATCTTAGTTTGTGTTAATATTCCAATTTTTATTTTAAAAAAATATTCTAAATTTTAAATGATGGTCCTTAATTCTGATTCGAAAACACTGTATAAGCCAAGTGAAATTAATCTGCAGGTCAGGGCTGCTCTCACGCTCGCACGTGGGAACGATCTCTGCAGGAGCCAATAGTGTTCGCGCCTAAACCTCTTTCTGCCAGTTGTGTGTGTTACTGTATTCATATAATTTATTACATTAATCCATGAAATGTGAGCATTTTTTAGAAGAAAAGTTTGATTTTTTTTCCTGTTAAAAAGATTCAGTGCTTTGGGAAGACTTGCTACAATTAGGTCTCTAAAAATTGCTGTCAGATAAGGAGTAGACAAAACAGCTGTGAAAAGATTGAGAGATGACTTAGCCTTGGGTTCCCTGCAAAACAGCCTGAAGCAAAGGCTTATGTGCTACTTCTTTGATAAGGAGTGAAATCTCAGCAGGAGTGAGGAGCAGGAGGAATGAAGCAGATCCAGGAGGAAACGCCCAACCAACTGAATCACACCCGTCAGAGCTCCTTTTTAATTAACTTTTAAAATTAACTGACCAATCTCAATAATGTCTGATAATACAGCTTCTTTAATCTTTCTAAATATTGAAGCCTTATTGATTTTTTTAATAGTTCTTTGATTTTAATAATCGGGTGATCTATTGATTTTTTTCATAGTAACTTTATTGGGCCCTGGCTGGTGTGGTTCAGTGGATTGAATGCCAGCCTTGGAACCAAGGGTCACCAGTTCAATCCCCTGTCAGGGCATGTGCCTGGGTTGTAGGCTGGGTACCCAGTAGGGGGTGTGCAAGAGGCAACTACATATTGATGTTCCTCTCTCTCCCTCCATTCCCTCTGTCTAAAAATAAATAAAATCTTAAAAAACATAATAATAATAACTATTCTGGGCTATAACTTACCACAAAATTCACCCATTTAAAGTGTACAATTTAGTATTTTTACTATATCCTCAGATTGTGCAACCGTCACCCCAAAGAGAAAGCCTGTACACATTAGTAATCAGTTCATCCGCCCTTCCCCCAATCCCTGGCAACCATAAATCTTTTTGTCTCTGGATTTGCCTGTTCTGGACATTTTGTGTAAATGGAATCACGCAGAATGTAGACTCCTGTGTCTTACTTCTTTCACTCAGCATGTTTACAAATATCACCCATGCTGTAGCATGTACTAGTACTTTATTACTTTGTATGGCCAAATAATATTTCATTGTTTAGATGTAACACATTTTGTTTGTCCTTTCATCTTTTGATTTCTTTATAGATTTTGGATACAAGTCCCTTATAAGGAATATAATTTGCAAATATTTTCTCTCATTCTGTAAGTGATCTTTTCTTTTTATTGATGGTGTCCTTTGAAACACCATCAATAAGTTTTTAATTCTGATGAAGTTCAATTTTTCTACCTCTTTTTTTAATATATTTTATTGATTATGCTATTACAGTTGTCCCATTTCCCCCCTTCATTCCCCTCCGCCCTGCATACCCCCTCCCACTCACATTCCCCCCTTTAGTTCAGATCCATGGATCATACATGTAAGTTCTTTGGCTTCTGTATTTCCTACACTATTCTTAACCTCCCCCTGTTTATTTTCTACCTACCATTTATGCTACTTATTCTCTGTATATTTTCTTCCCCTCACCCCCTCCCACTCCTCCACTAATAACCCTCCATGTGGTCTCCATTTCTGAGATTCTGTTCCTGTTCTAGTTGTTTGCTTAGTTGTTTTTTTTTTTTTTTTTTTAGGTTTGGTTGTTAATAACTGTGAGTTTGTTGCCATTTTACTGTTTATATTTTTTATCTTCTTTTTCTTAGATAAGTCCCTTTAACATTTCTTATAATAAGGGTTGGGTGATGATGAATTTCTTTAACTTGACCTTATCTGGGAAGCACTTTATCTTCCCTTCTGTTCTAAATGATAGCTTTGCTGGATAGAGCAATCTTGGATGTAGGTCCTTGCCTTTCATGACTTGGAATACTTCTTGCCAGCTCCTTCTTGCCTGTAAGGTCTCTTTTGAGAAATCAGCTGACAGTCTTATGGGAACTCCTTTGTAGGTAGCTGTCTCCTTTTCTCTTTCTGCTTCTAAGATTCTCTCCTTATCTTTAATCTTGTGTAATGTAATTATGATGTGCCTTGGTGTGTTCCTCCTTGAGTCCAACTTCTTTGGGACACTCTGAGCTTCCTGGACTTCCTGGAAGTCTATTTCCTTTGCCAGACTGGGGAAGTTCTCCTTCATTATTTGTTCAAATAAGTTTTCAATTTTTTCTTCTTCCTCTTTTCCTTCTGGCACCCCTATAATTCGGATGTTGGAACATTTAAAGATGTCCTGGAAGTTCCTAAGCCTCTCCTCATTTTTTTGAATTCTTGGTTCTTCATTTGTTCTGGTTGAATGGTTATTTCATCCTTCTTCTCCAAACTGTTGATTTGAGTCCCGGTTTCCTTCCCATCACTGTTGGTTCCCTGTATATTTTCCTTTATTTCACTTTTTATAGCCTTCACTTTTTCCTCTAATTTGCAACCATATTCAACCAATTCTGTGAGCATCCTGATTACCAGTGTTTTGAACTGTGCATCCGATAGATTGGCTATTGCTTAGTTGTATTTTTTTCTGGAGCTTTGATCTGTTCTTCCATTTGGGCCATTTTTTTTTTTTTTTTTGTCTCAGTGCACCCCTTACATTGTAAGGGGCAGAGCCTTAGGTGTTCTCCAGGGTAGGGTAACCCATGTCACTGCCTTGTGATGCTGTATGTGGGGATGGGGCCCGAGAGGGAACAGTGCTCTGCTCTTTGCCAGCTTTCAGTCACTTCCCCGGCTACCCACAATCAAATGGGGCCTTTCTGCTGCTGATTCGTGGGTGAGTGGCTTGTGTACATTCTAGGACCCTGTGGATCTCTCCAGTGAACTCTCCTGTGAGGCTGGGAGTTTCTCCCGCTGCCGCCCAACCCCTACAAGTGTTTGCAGTCAGAGGCTTTGATGCTTTATTTCCCCGCACTGGAACCCTGGACTGCGAGGTCTATCTCACTCCCTAGTAGTTCCTCCCAGTTTATCTGCATGCAAATGTGGGACCACCCAGTCTGCAAGCTGCCGCCTTGCTGCAAGTTCTCTCCACCTGGCTGCCCCTCTCCACTGTTCCTACCCATCTGGATGAATGTTTCTTCTTTAACTCCTTGGTTGTCGGACTTCCATACAGTTTCATTTTCTGACAGTTCTGGTTGTTTTTGTTTTTAAATTTGTTGTTGTCCTTCTTTTGGTTGTGCGAGGAGGCACAGTGTGTCTACCTAGGCCTCCATCTTGGCCAGAGGTCCCAATTTTTCTACTTTTATTTTGTTGCTTATGTTTTTGTTATATCTACTAAACAATTGCCTAGTCCAAGGTCATAAAGATTTCCTACCATGTTTTATTCTAAGAGCTTTTGGTTAACTTCCATTTATATTGGTTATTTTAATCTGTAATATTGGAAAGAGTGGAATTTAATGTTAACACTACTTACTTTCTTACTCCTTATTCCTCCTTCTAATATTCAGGAAAGCAAGTAGCAGTTTGATTCTAAGTTTATTCACAAGTGCGAGCGTGGGAACTGCCCTGGGAGGGGGAGCAATGAGAGCTCTGGGGGTGTTGTGGGGACCCCATTCCCACAAAGAAACAAGCCCCAGCCCCTGGCCTCACGTGGAGCTGCAGGAGTGAGATTTCATCTACTCCTAAGAGAAAATGTGGGGGAAACACTAAGGTGCTGCCAACACACCAGTGCAGGGGGTTTCTATCCCATAATTCTTTAGTGTGCTTTCCCGAAGTTCAGATTCTCGCATGTTCCTGTAGTGAGTGAATACACACTCCATAACCCAGTAAAATTAATGCCAATTGTTAATCCAATTATTTTATAGATTGACTATAATAGGTGACAGCAAAATAGTGGCTGTGTTATAAGCTTGTATGACTTTTTGAGCAGTTATTAAATTTTTCCATCTTAGAATCTGTACCAGAATTTAATATGTAAACATTGATAACATTCTACATGTAGTCCTAAAAAAAAAAACAAAAAAAAACTCTTAGCAAACTATGGATAGAGGAAATATTTAATTTGTTAAAGGGCATCTATGGGGAAAAAAAATTACCAGAAACATAATACTTAATGGTGAAATGTTAAAATTGTTTACTCTGAAATCAGGAATATATTGGAAGTCCTAGCCAATACAAGAAGGCAAAAAAAAAAAAAAAAAAAAGAATAACAAGTTTAAAGATAGAGGAAATAATAAAATTGAATTATTTGAATTCTTAGAAAATAAAATCTACAGATTAGTAATAGAATTATTAGGTGAGTTTAACAAGGACTTCAATATACACATTTTGGGGGTACACAATTTAGCCCATAAATATGGGGTTAGACGTTAAAGAGCTAAGTACAATCCTCTGAAAGAACTACCGGTTTTCAGTCTGAGGAAATGAAGACTTCGCAACTCTCAATTAAAAGCTCTGACCCAACTCAACCCCTGCTTGGGTTGCGGTGATAATCAATCTGCTTAACTGAGGAAAGGGGGACCCACCATTAATGGGAGACATCAGCAGGAACCACCTTCTCTTACACACAAGGTCTGTCGTATAATAAAAGATGGTTAGACCTGTAAAGCAGCACGAAAAAAATGACTGATGACTAAGAGAAAGTACTAGCAATAGAAGACCGGCAGATACTTTCTTTGTCAGAAAGCATTGTTATAGTAGAGACTCCAGCCAAATCAAGTCCTCCATTTAGTGGCTTTTATGACTGTACACAAGCAAAGAAAGCTTTCATGGTGTCACAGGAGGGGAGCCAGGAGGTTACTAGAACCTCGTTTTAGCATTTTAGACTTACGTAATCATCTTAGCACATCTTAAATGCACATTTATTACCTGGACATGGGAACAAGGAGTTGGAGGAGTTTCTGTTTTGTTGTAGCTTGGAATACAGCTGTACCTGGACTTGGCCTGGGTAATTGCAGTGATCTGGGATGCACTGATTCCTCTAGTTGCTGAATCCTTGAGAGTTAACTTGCCTACCATGTAGGGGAAGACACTGAGGGAACTGCCCTAACCAATGATGGCCATGGGTAGATGTCCAGCGAGCAGACAGAACCTGGTATCTAAAAGCTATGGCCACAAACAGCAGTTTAAAAGACCGAGTCAGCAATAGGAAGATGCAACCTGGGGTAACTTAAAACTTCTCTGAGCTACCAGTTATGGTTGTTCAGATGCACTGCACAACCCTAGATGGTACCATTTACACAGACGGTATGTCCCAACAGGTGCACCGAGCCCAGACATTGAGAATGCAGGACAAATAAATACATGGTTTTCCAATAGGTATAGGGAAACAGTTGGCACACAGAAAGTCTGCCAACAGTTAGGAATCCAGAGGCAGGATTCTAGCCTAAGAAGATAGACCATGAAGAATATACTTTTATCTTCAACAAAAAACAGAATTTAACAATTTGTCACCTTGGGATGTCATCAAGGGTTGATTCAGCAAGTGGGGCTGACCACCTTCCCTTGAATTTCACGTCCTCTGGATTCTTGCTCCTGCCATAGGAATGGCGGTCCAGTGGTCCACTGCTCTGCCATTAAAACAAGTGTGGACAAAAATACCTTATTTTGATTTTTCTCGATAGAGTAGAAAATAAGCTGGAAGGTTTACAAAAAAGAAATATTTAAAGAAACCTAAAAATGAACTATCTCTAGCCAGGAAATACTTATGACTGTGTCAAATAGGGCTTGATCAGAGGAGTGGAACCACTGTGAGTGATACAGAGGGATTTGTATAGAGACCAGACTGCACAGAGTTGTGGGAGCTGGTTGTGCAGTTTATGAAAGTCCGGAGTGAGGCCTAAGGTCAGCAGGCAGCAGGTAAGAAGGGAACATGCATGAGAAATAGGAGGGAGTGGGAACAGGATGGGCTAAAACCAGTAAGATGGGCCTGGAACATGCAACTGCTTCTCACTGCTTCCAAACACCCAGGTTCAGCGATCTGGAAGACTTCGAGATGTCACGGGTTTCACCACAGAACTGCATTTCACCTGGGCTAAGATTTGGAGGAAGTGAAGGAGGAGATCTGGTAGGAACTGGATCCGTTAGGCCCAGATACTATCCCAGGAAGAACCAACGGGGTTGCTGCAGGCCTGGATGCCGGCCCCTCTAACAAGACAAGCCAGCTGATCCATGACAACAGCCAGACTGCAACAGCGCCTGACCTACACCAGCCTCCCAAACATGAGCACGACGGCGGACTCATTTCCTTCTTCCAAATCTCACACAAACTTTTTTTTTTTTTTTATGGCTCTCACTATATCAGAACAATGCAAGGGACAGGATCTGGGAAATGTAGTCCAGCTTACTTCAATTGACACCAAACAAAGTTGTCATTGAATGCATGTCAAAAATTAACTACAGAGATTTTCATTGCATTTATTTATAATGATGAAGAATAGGATACAACCTATCTGCCTGACAATACAGAAATGATCGAAATGTATGGTATACACACACATAAGAATATTGTGTACTACAAAAGATGTAAAACAATGTTTATGTCCATGAGCTTATGTTCCCCGCACAAATATTATTGTAGCTGGTTGTATAAATACAAACTTTGGACTGAGGCATTGTGGTAGGTAGACTAACAACCTCCCCAAAATGTCCACAACCTAATCCCCAGAACCTTACATAGCAAAGGAGAATTAAGTTTGCAGAGTTAAGGTTGATGTTCAGCTGACTTTAAAATAGGGAGTTTACCAGATAATTCAGGAGGGACATTTAAGGATACTTAAAAATGGAAGAGGGAGGAAAATGGAGAGGGTCAGAGAAAGAGATAAGATGATGGAAGAAAGGCACAGAGAGGAGCAGTGTTGCTTGAAGATGGGGGCAGGGCATGTGCCAAGGCACCTGGGTGGCCTGCAGAAGCCGGCAGGGGAAGGGAAAGAAATTCTTCCCTAGAACCTCTGGAAAGAAACGTAACCCTGTAACCCCTAGGTTTTAGCCCAGTGAGGCCAACGTCAGACTTCTTCCCCACAGAACTATAAATTAATAAATTTTTGTTGGTGGAGCCACTGAGTGTGTGTTAATTTGTTGCGGCCTCTATAGGAAATGATACCAGCACTATAATATAATAGGTGTGAAAATCCAAAGGGTGGCGCCAGAGATATCAGAGTAGATGACATAGAATACGTTATGAAGTTCTAAAACCCCCAAGGAAGATAGAAAAAGTTTGTGCAAGTGGAGATAGAATATTTTGTGAGGAAGGTTTTGTTGTTGTTGTTGTTGTTATTGTTGTTTGGTTTTTTTTGTTTGTTTGGGGGGTTTTTTGGCAGGGGCAGGGCTATGCAGAGAGTTTGTGCTCTCCTTTTCCAGGGAGAAGGGGTAGCAGGCAGCTGCCCCGTCACTTCAACCTAGTTTGAAGGCCAGAAGAGCCTGATTTGTGTCCCCTTGAATTTGGGGCCACAAAAGATTGAGTTGACAAAGGATTGCTTCTCGGGACACGTAAAATGTGAGAGAGATGAATTGGTAATCTGCTTTGGTTTCAAAGGATAAAGAGCCACTATTGCGTGGGAATCGGTCTTTCCTCCCAGTCTGTAAGGCCAAAGAGTGAAGCAGTCATTCCTGCAGAATGTGGGTCATCCCTCAGGACAGAGGAGGCAGATGATGGAGCTTCTACAAGAGTGAGCGAAAAAGCCCAGCTGAGGGATAGGAGCAGCCCAGGAACAGACTGCATCCTTAAAACAAGGGAATTACATCCACAAAGGCTCAGCAGGGGAGTCTCCCCAGCCAAGAATCCAGGAAAGCTCCCAGGAGGGCATTCCAGCTCTATAGGACTGCGGGCCTATGACCATGCCCATGGAGTAAGACTTTCCTCTCCTCCACCCCTCCGTGAGTGGAAAGGGAAGTTAACTGTTTTTCTCCTTAGAAGTCAGGCATCGACCAAGTTCAGGTCCACAACCAGGAAGGGCAAAGTATTACCTTTGAATGAGGATTGAATTGTTGATTCATATATTGGCTTAAACATTTCTAAATACTTTCTTTCTAAAGTTGAGATTTGCAACTTTAGAATGATCACAGGACATTGTATGATCTGAGAGGGACCAGAAAATCCATGGGGCCTGTTGGAAGTTTCAT
Organism: Desmodus rotundus; assembly: GCF_022682495.2. Classification (NCBI taxonomy): domain Eukaryota; kingdom Metazoa; phylum Chordata; class Mammalia; order Chiroptera; family Phyllostomidae; genus Desmodus; species Desmodus rotundus. The sequence goes on from NC_071388.1 coordinate 158,783,375, forward strand.
TCAGGAGCCGGGAATTACTCTCCCACACTTCCACAAGTGACCCTTCTGAAGGATAGCAAGTAACGTTGTTTTGATTCTACACACTGATTGTGCTCATTCAATGCACATTGGCAATGAATGGAATCTGTCAGGTAATTCAAGTAATGGAAAGTTTATTCTGAGGACAAGTACATATGTGTACACACACATCAAAAAATGTTTGAAAAGATATAATGCAAAATGAGAGTTATCTATGGAGGGTGGAATTATAGGAAAATATTTTATTTGTTAGTTATCTGTATTTTCTAACTTATTTTTCTCAAAATAAACAAATACTCCTTGTGCACATTTTGAAAAATTAAAAATGCAAAAAGCAAGCAAGGAAAATAGTCACCTAAGTTTGTAAAGTATGGTCCTACCTGTCTTGTATTCTGGGTTCACAAAACTTGTCTCATGACACACTCCGTCAGAAAGCCTGAGCCTAACAGAATGGGTATAACTTAGGACCTGGCCCAGATCTCTCTCTCTCTAGCCTCTAGTCTGTTTCTACGTGGAGGCTGCTCTCTGGTGGCCTGCTGAACAGGAGCTGGACACCATTGTATCTTTGAATATGGTATTGGCTTCTTGGGACGGCCTTGCAACTCCTACCCTGGGTTCCATTCTGAGAGACTGGACTTTTCTCCAGGTATTTGGCAGGAATCTGGAGATTAACATACTAGCTTCACGCTTCAGGGGAAGTGTGCATCCCTGCAATCGCCATCTCTAGAATGTAAGCTTTAGGAGAGCGCTGCTCTTTGTTTTGTTCACTGTTGTGTTTCAAGGGCCTAGAGGAATGCCTGGCATGTAAAAGACTCAATATGTTCAACAGATTTCTTCTGCATAGGAAACGGCTTAGTCTTTTAGAGATCACACCATGTAATCCTTAGTTTTAAATTCTAGGACAAGGACATCTATCCTTTGTCCCTCAAGCTCCACTGTTATCATCCCCTAGGAGAGGAATGCTGATTGGCTAGTCAGAAACCCCAACAAGGATTGGGCTGAGTTTTCTAGAGACAGAGCTTTCAAAGAAGTTAAAAGCTCAGTCAAAGGTGAGTTCTTGAGGAAATCCCATTGGTTTGAGATACAGTCTTGGAAAAACACACCCCTGTCCCTGGCACCGGCTAAGCATCTGAAAGGGCCAGGCTCTAGTCTCTAGATGGTGATTGTCTGGTGCCAAGCTCCTTGAGGTGGTGATTTTCCCCTAAAATAAAACTTCTCAAGCTTTAATATGCTTCTAATCCCTTAAAAGCGTATTAAAGTGCAGATTCTGATTCAGCAGCACTGCAGTGGAGCCCGACGTTTGGATTTCTAACAAGCTGGCCCACGGACCACACTTTGAGTAGCAAGGGCCTAGAACACTGGACTCCCTGTTTCTTCCACATGCCGGAGTCACTTTCGCCCCACGCTAGTAAAGCAAAAGTCATTTTTGAAAGTGGCAAGCTATTTAAACATTTCATGCCCCTGTTTTATCATTTTTTTGATATGAGTAACATTATAGGTAAAGCCCTTTATTTCTGGAGGAAATGAGCCTTCTACACATCTCAATAGCTTATCTACCTAAGGGACTTCTCTCAACCCTGCATGGTAAACAGAAATCATGAAATAAAATGGTAGCAACAAGTCCAAAATATCAACACAAGATGGATTAACTCAACTTTTGAGAGACAGTGACTATCAGCTTGACTTCTTCCTAACATTTTACTATAAAAAGTTTCAAACATGCAGAAAAATTGAGAGAATTGTACAGTAAACAATCATGTACCTGCCACCTAGGTTCTACAATTAATATTTGCTTCACCTATTGCTCCATAGGTTGACTTTTTAAAAAATCCAGTTACATGCCTTCATGCAAAAGCCATCTAAAAACAACACATATTTGTAACTGTGTGTGCTGATGGATGTTAACTTATTGTGGTAATCATTTCCCAATCCATACATGTATCAAATGATTATATTATACATCTGAAACTAATATTATGTCAATTGTACCTCAATTTAAAAAATAAATTCAGAAGAACCCAGAAAAGTTAAAAATAGCGTTCAAAAGGCATTTGCAGCTTATTTTATCTTTATTATGAGCTCGAGTTCTATATGTTTGAAAGAATGGGGGAAAACAAAAATAAAAAAATTAGCCCTATACTAAATAATTAGAGGGTTCTTTGTTATAGCATCAACATCTACTATTGGCCTTCTCAATTTACTGTTTGTGTAACAGCTCGATTTTGTTGGCTCACACCCATTTCATGCAGAGCTTAGGCCCTTTTGAAATGGTCTACCCTCCCCAAATTCTGGGGTTCCCAGGCAGTGTCTCACAGGTGCTTGTATGCAGATCTCTCCTGCCAGACACACCGCGGCGGCGCTCTCGGACACTGCGGTCTTCTGCTGGGCTGCCGCTGCTGCCCAGAGCCCTCACCATGCCAAGTCCACCTGCAGAACAGTACTGAACTCTCCCCATTGGCTGCTAAGTGCCCAGGGAGACAGAGCTTACTTACTTTTTATTATACACTCTATGCCTACCGAAGGGTTTTTAATTAAAATAATCACTATGTTGCAATGAAATGACTTTTTTCTTGCATTTATATTTCCCCTCTATCAATCAGAAAATGCATAGGATTCACTTGACTAACCAAAATATGACCAACAAATCTAACTCAGAAATGCTTAACTCATTATGTATTAAGCAACCACTTGGAACAGAGTGATTTACAAGAAAATAATCTGTCCCTTCTTATGTAGATGCTTGATTTAGAAATCCTAATCTATTAAAGTACCCCACATTTCCCTCAGTGTAAACCTAATAGAATCCAAACCTGTGAGAAGCTGGGATGCTACTTCTTCGTTCCCAGAACAGCTGGGGTGAGCGGGTTGCATATTTAAAGCAAGAAATATGATCTGAGATTAAAGGACTCCTTTCTCTCTCTGCACCATTTTAATCATTTCTCTTTTTTCCTTAATAGTATCTCATTATTCTTATAAAATTTTTTTGCTATGTCAAATTAACTGTTACTTGGTTTAAAAAAAATCTTACTCATTTCAGTCATTTTCTTAATTATTTTACTATATACCTGAGAACTGTATGTCTGTTCAGAGGGGTGATTAACATGATTATACCTGAGAAGATCTCACAAGCCAATTTCAGTTGCTTTTTCTGATTTACAACTATTCATTCAGGCTGCAGTAAGTCATCAGGCAGCAGGCGGGTCGTGTGGCCAACAAACTGTAGGCTGCTGCAAGAGTGTGTGCAGAGGGAAGGTCGGAAGATAAGAGACCCTGTTGGAAAAAAGCATCCTAGGAACTTGTTTGGAAAACAAAGAATTTTGAGGAATGCACTAACCATTCTGTCTCTAGACTGAGACTCCCACCTGCTGATCTACCCTACAGATAGGTCCTGGACTTGAACTGCAACGTGCAACTGAATTTTCCTCCAGCCAGCCCCTCACACTTTAGACTAGACAACCCCCACAATCCAGGTTGGCATGAGCCAGTTCCTTAACCCACCCTGTTGCTACTGCGTCTCCTGGCTAATAGGGATTTTCTACAATGAAGTGCCTTTTGTATGTGACAACGGCTCAGTTTGTCTGAAGTCTGAAGTCAAAGGGAGATTATTCCGTCAGCGACCAAGGACCTTTCAGTTCCTGAATGGGCTTTTCTTCCAATTACAACTCAAGGTTTTACCTATGTTTTCCTGGCCCTGTACAGTTTGCTCATGCCACTAAACGTGGATAGGCAGAATTTTACCACCCCCTAGTTTCTCTAATTGTTTAATATACCCTATAATGTCTACTACATCACATCCCTAAAGAAATCCATCCATTAATCTTTACATTTCAAAAATCTGTATATAAGGCCAACTTATACTTGTATACTTGTGCTCAGTATTTAATGGTAAAATTTAAATACGTACAATAAATTGTGAAAACTGTATGCCAGTTTAAACATGGCAAGAGAGAACATGACATTTGGGGGACAGAATAATGGTGGCAGCAGAGACTGATGGAGGAGAGGGGAGAGAGATGAGGCTCGAGTGGCAAGCAAGGACTGGATCATGCCGTGCCAAGGAACTTTTCTTTAAAGCTGGTGCCATTGAAAGACTTTTAATCAGGGGGATGTGCTTGACTTTGTATTCTTGGATTACCTTTAAAAAATTTTTTTTTCAATTACAATTGGCATACAATATTAGCTTCAGGTATACAATGTAGTGATTAGACATTTATATAACTTATGAAGTGATCACTCCCAAAAGTCCAGGATGATCTTTTGAAGTAGTACAGGAAATGCATTGCCTAGAGGAGGTAGAAGCCAAAAAACTAACTGGATGGTTGTTAGCTAATCTAGGCTCGATATGAGGGTTTGCTAGAACCAAAGTAGCAGTGATTGCGGAACTCAAGAGTTGGAAATATTTTAGTTTTAAGTTGTAGTTAATAAGCTTAGTAATGAATGCATGTATAAAGCTATTGTCCTAGTAAATGAAGGAATGACCCACCCTGACTCCAGAGCACCACATAGCAGTTCAACCTCGTGCCCCAACAGGACTGCAAGCAATTAAAATGATATCTGAGCCACTGTGCTCCAGGGAGAGACGTCCGCTGCCCAGGACACAGATAAAGAATCACTGGTCAACAGATGAAGAGAAGCTAGGAGAATTGCCGGACTGCGGCTTTTATCTGATTAACCTTTTCCCTGAATTCCAAACCTGTTACCTACTTTTTTTTCTGAATTCCAAACCCCTTTCCTACACGTTTTTTCCTTACAAAAAAGGTCAGCTTAAAATGAAATGTGAGAACCAAGATGGCAGCGTAGGTAGACACACTGTGCCTCCTGGCACAACCAGAACTGACAGAAAGTCAAAGGGCAAGGAAGTCCGACACCAAGGAAATAAAAAATAAACATTCATCCAGACCGGTAGGAGGGGCAGAGACGGGCACCAGGGCAGAGAGGACTTGTGTTGCCGTGGCGGGACCGAGACTGGCGGAGTGTGGGACGAACGGGGCAGGCAGTCTGACCACTGGCAGACCCTGCGGCCCCACATTCGCGCAGATAAACCGAGAGGGCCGGACTCAGAGTGGCGGAGAACAGGGCAGGCAGAGCAGCGGGTGGAACCCTGTGGCCCCACACTCGAGCACAGATAAACCGGACAAACTGCAGGGAGCAAAGCAGACTGCACAACCCAGGGCTCCAGCATGGGGAAATAAAGCCTCATACCTCTGATTGAAAACGCCTGTGGGGGTTGGGGCAGCAGCAGGAGGGACTCCCAGCCTCACAGGAGAGGTCGTTGGAGAGACCCACAGGCGCCTAGGGCATGCACAAGCCCACCCACTCGGGAACCAGCACCAGAGGGGCCCAGCTTGATTGTGGGTAGCAGAGTGAAAGATTGGAGACCGGTGGAGAGTGGAGCGGGCGCCATTGCTCCCTCTCAGCTCCTCCCCCACGTACTTGGCCCAGCGTTACCCCGCCCCAGGGAACACCTAAGGCTCCGCCCCTTTAAGTAACAGATGCGCCAGGACCAAAAAAAAAAAAAAAATGTCCCAAATGACAGAACACTTCAAAGCTCCAGAAAAAATACAACTAAGCGACGAAGAGATAGCCAACCTATCGGATGCACAGTTCAAAGCACTGGTTATCAATATGCTCACAGACTTGGTTGAATCTATTCAAAAAACAGATGAAAAAATGAAGCCTATGCTAAGAGAAACAAAGGAAAATGTACAGGGAACCAATAGTGATGAGAAGGAAACTGGGACTCAAATCAACGGTGTGGACCAGAAGGAAGAAACAAATATCCAGCCAGAAAAGAATGAAGAAACAAGAACTTGGAAAAATGAGGAGAGGCTTAGGAACCTCCCGGACATCTTGAAACGTTCCAACATCCGAATTATAGGGGTGCCAGAAGGAGAAGAGGAAGAACAAAAAATTGAAAACTTATTTGATCAAATAATGAAGGAGAACTTCCCTAATCTGGCAAGGGAAATAGACTTCCGGGAAGTCCAGGAAGCTCAAAGAGTCCCAAAGAAGCTGGACCCAAGGAGTAACACGCCAAGGCACATCATCATTCCATTACCCAAGATTAAACGCAAGGACCTACATCCAAGATTACTGTATCCAGCAAAGCTATCACTTAGAATGGAAGGGAAGATAAAGTCCTTCTCAGATAAGGTCAAGTTAAAGAAGTTCATCATCACCAAGCCCTTATTATATGAAATGTTAAAGGGAGTTACCTAAGAAAAAGAAGATAAAAAATAGGAACAGTAAAAATGACAGCAAACTCACAGTTATTAATGACCACACCTAAAACAAAAACAAGAGCAAACTAGGCAAACAACTAGAACAGGGACAGAACCATAGAGATGGAGATCACATGGAGGGTTGTCAATAGGGGAGTGGGAGGGGGAGAGAGGGGGAAAGGTACAGAGAATAAGTAGCATAGATGATAGGTGGAAAATAGACAGGGGGAGGGTAAGAATAGTGTAGGAAATGTAGAAGCCAAAGAACTTATAAGTATGACCCATGGACATGAACTATAGGGGGGGAATGTGGGAGGGAGGGGGTGGGCATGATGGAGTGGAGTGTGGGGGGAACTGGGACAACTGTAATAGCATAATCAATAAATATATTTAAAAAAGAAATGAAATGTAAAGCAGCTTCAGGGTACATAATCTGCCATTTTCTCAGATCCCTGCCATCTAACTAAAGTGCCCATAAATATTCAATCCTTGGTCCTGGATGGTGTAGCTCAGTGGATTGAGCAAAGGCCTATGAACCAAAGGGTCGCAGGTTTAATTCCCAGTCAGGGCACATGCCTGGGTTGAGGACCAGGTCTCCAGTTGGGGGTGTGCTAGAGGCAACCACACATTAATGTTTCTCTCCCTCTCTTTCTCCCTACCTTCCCCTCTCTCTGAAAATAAATAAATAAAATCTTAAAAAAAAAAAAGATTCAATCCTTGTCTCTACTTATTGGTTCTGGTAGTGACAGGCAGCACAAATGTCTACTTCTCTGGTTTCTAAGGGGGTGGAGTAGACCCATTAACTGGATGTAGGGGCTAACGGAACAGGGGGAGAGCCTCAAAAAACCAGTAGGTATCCGTTTCCCCAGTGATTTCTGAAAAATATGGAAAAATAGGCCCTCATGGTGTACAAATTTGATATTCTATGGAAAAGAGTAATTTAAGGGAAAATGGGTGATACTAATCAGTATGTGTGCTCAAAGGTAACGTCAAAGAAAGGTTGAGAGGAGAAATGTACTTAGTAGGGAACACTGCACCCTAAAGTGAAAATAATAGAGAAATGTCCATCAGATTGGCAGGCATTTTTAAAATACAGACAAGTAATGCCCTTTATTGTCAATGGTGAAGGGGCATGATCATGCAGTTCTGTTCAAATTGGTACAGTCTTCTATGAGATAATTTAGGAATTTGTTCCAAGGAAACAACCAGAAATGTGTAAAATTATTTATAGAGGGACTTCATGAAGGCAAGTGTCTAGCAGCAAAAAACTCTAAACAATTAAAGGTCAATGTCAACAAAGAAGGAATTTGTCAATAAATCATGGCAGTTCAGTGCAGTGTTTACAAGTAAGGACTCTGGAGCCAGACTACTTGATTTTGAATCGTAGTCTCATTGCTTCCTTAGTCAAGTTGTCTACCTTCTGTGTGGCTCAGTTTCTCCATCTGTAAAATGGGGTTGTTGTAAGAATTAAATTAATAAATGCAAGGAGAATTCATAGAACTACTCCTGGCACATCCTAGGTGATCCATAAGTATTAATAATTTTCATGGGCCCTGCCCGGGTAGCTCAGTTGGTCAGAGTGTTGTCCCTATATGCCAAGGTTGTTTGACCCCTTCTCAGGGCACATACAAGAATCAACCAATGAATGCAAAAATAACTGGAACAACAAGTCTCTCTCTCCCCACCTCTTTCTCTCTCCCTCCTTGTCTCTTTCTCAAATCAATAAAAAAATAATAATTTCCATGGTTAGTATGACCATTGATCATCAATACTTAGCATGAAACACACCTGTAATACTCCATACTGGTAGAACATGAGGAAAGGTTAGTCTCCATTTAAGACCTTGGTGGTGGAACAACAATTTTTTTAAAAAGACCTTGATGGTGGGTAATAGGTGGTAGTCTGAGTGTTGGGGGTTCTTGCACAAAATGTAGGTGCTGGGAAGGAGAGGGACCAAGGCAGGGGAGAAAGTATAAAAAGAGGAGGCAACAGGGTAGTCCTGATAAACAGGGTTTTTTTAACTCTCTTGTCTGGCCTGGCTATGCCCATAGAACACCTCTCCAGACCATCAGTGAACAAAGACTAAGCAATCAAGAGATAGGCTTTCTATTCTCAAGGAAGTACAACGCTCAGGACAACTCAGCATTTAACATTAGCTCTGGATTAAGAAGATATAAGGTTTTCCTATGTGGGTTTTTCAAGAGACATATCAAGTTCCTCAAGTGTTGTTTTTTACATTCCTATCACAGTAGGATGGTGACTGTACTTTGTAAAGATGTGAGCTTGACGTCGGGAAGATGGCGGCAACATAGGTGGGAGCAGAATTCACTTCCCCTCAGTGCCAGGGAAATACCTAGCTGATCTGAGGAGCAGAGCGAACAGCCAACAGTACTCCAGCATATACGAAGATTAGAGACCAAAGATAGAGGACACTGAAAGATCTGACGGTAAGAAGAGTGCTCAAGGACAATAAGGTCCCCGGGACCCGGGACCGCGCGGTACAAGGGCTGCAGAGGCGCCAGCTCTGGCGCAGGGGCTGCTGCAGGAGTCCTGAGAGAGGGCCAGGCTGCGCTGTGAGCAGCCAGGTGCTTGATTGGACCAGGGGGGCTTGAAAAGGAGGAATTTCTCAAAAAGAAAAAGAAAATAGAGACACTCAGGGGCTAGTTAGAGAACTCTCGGTGGTGGCCGAGGCCCCTGGCGCCCCTCCCCCCTCCGCCCCTGGACTGCGAACGGGGAACGCGGGATAAGCAGCACCGGCGCTCACCTGAGGTCCGGTTGCGCGCGGTAGCGCGCGCGCAGATTAGCGAACGGGGCCCGTACATGAAACCCCGGAGGGGCGCCCACACCTGAAACCTCCGAGATCTTTTGGAGCAGAGACTAGCTGCTCCACCCACAGACCCAAAACCTCGGAACCGAGGACCGCGTGATTCGGTCCCAGGGCGGCCCCGCCCACCCGAGAGTCTCAAGCCCCGGACAGCTGGATCGGGCCCCCAAGCGTAGAGTCTCTGGCTCGGCGGCGGGCTGCGCGCTCACCAAGCGTAGGGCCGGCTGGATGCGCACTTCCCAAGCACAAAGGGGCTGGCGAGAGACGTAACACCAAGGCGGCTGAACCAGCAGTTTGCGGCGCGCCAGCCTCCCTAGCCTGGGCGGCTCGATCGGTCGGCCGGCTGCGCGCTCAGAGCCCAAATAACGTCACAAACCCGAAGCGGCTGGATTCCCCTGCTGCGCGCGCACGCGTCCGGAGCCAAAGCGGCTGGAGCGGCCACTCGAGAGTCCCAAGAACAAAGCTGCTGGATTGGCTGATCAACGGCCTGATTGCCTGCCAGGGACCACACCTACAAAACAGTGAAGAGTGTGACCCAGGAAGGAAGAAAAGTGAAACCAATCCTTCCAACCACCGCCTCCCGTTGCACAGACAGGACAACAGCAGAAATAACCTGAACGGTTTAAAGCCAACAGAAGATTTTTTTTTTTTTTCCCCTTTTTTTTTTTTTTTTTTTTCCCTTTTCCTTTCCCCCTGAACTCCTTCTTCCTCTCTCTCTCTTTTTTTTCTTTCATTCCTTCTTCCTCCCATCCTTTACCATTTTTATGTCTTCTTCCTCCCTTCTTTTATCTATTTCTATGTTTTAATTTTTGTTAAAATTCCTTCTTATCTTGCCTCCGATCTTTCTTTAATCCTTCTTCCCTCCTTCCTCCCTTTCCTCCTTTCCTATTTCCTTTTTCCCTCCTTCCCATCTTTGGTTTTTTTTTTTTGTTTGTTTGTTTGTTTGTTTTTTCCTTTTCTTTCTCCCCCCCTTTCTATTTTTCCCACAGGTGCGACAACAAAACCTGGAGTGCTGAAAAGACTAGAGTTAGACCGTGTTAAACACATAAACGTCAGCTCAAGACCAGTGAGCACAGGAGAGTAAGGAGACAACACCACCGAATCCCATTGGCATTCTACCATAGAAGTTCATATCATAAACCCAGGGATTCAGAACAAAGCAATTTAAGAAGCAGAGGCCAACAAGAAGAGCCTCACAAACAATGGGAAGACAAAGAAACAATTCCCAAATGAAAGGAAAGGAGGAAGTTTCAGAAAGAATACTAACCGAAAAAGAGGCAAGTCAACTATCAGATACTGAGTTCAAAGCAATGGTCATCAGGAAGCTCACTGAGCTCTCTGAGCTCAAAGAGAACTACCAGAAACTACAAGGAAACTACAATGAACTCACTGCAAACTATATCAACATGAAAAAGGAAATAGAAAATATCAACAAGAGCCAAGAGGAAATGAAGAATACAATTTCTGAATTGAAGAACACAGTAGAAGGAATTAAAAGCAGACTTGATGAAGCAGAGGATCGGATCAGCGAGCTGGAGGATAAAGTAGAAAAAAACACCCAGAAGGAGCAAGAAAAGGAAAAGAGGCTCAGAAAGAATGAAGAGGCAATAAGGGAAATGCAGGACAACATGAAACGTAACAACATCCGTATAATAGGAATACCAGAAGGAGAAGAAGAAGAGCAAGGGATAGAAAACCTGTTTGAAAAAGTAATGATGGAAAATTTCCCTAATCTGAGGAGAGAAAAAGTCACCCAAATCCAGGAATCACAGAGAGTCCCAAACAAGAGGAACCCAAAGAGACCCACTGCAAGACACATCATAATTAAAATGGCAAATTTCCAAGACAAAGAGAGGATCTTAAAGGCAGCAAGGGAGAAAAAGGAAGTAACATACAAGGGAGCCCCAATAAGGTTAGCAACTGACTTCTCAATGGAAACGCTCCAAGCCAGAAGAGAATGGCAAAAAATATTCCAAGTAATGAGAACCAGAGGCCTCCAACCAAGACTACTTTACCCAGCAAGGCTCTCAATCAAGATAGAAGACCAAATAAAGAGCTTCCCAGACAAAAGAAGTCTAAAAGAATACAGCTCCACCAAACCAGCTCTGCAAGAGATGCTAAAGGGACTGCTTTAAGGAAAGGAAGGAAAAGAGAAAGACAGAGGAACACAGGTAGGAAATAATGGCAATGAATAACTACCTATCGATAATAACCTTAAATGTAAATGGATTAAATGCTCCAATCAAAAGACATAGAACAGCTGAATGGATAAGAAAACATGACCCACACATATGCTGCCTACAAGAAACCCATCTCAGGACAAAAGACTCACACAGACTGAAAGTGAAGGGCTGGAAACAAATTTTCCAAGCAAACGGACAGGAAAAAAAAGCAGGGGTAGCAATACTCATATCAGACAAAATAGACTTCCAAAGAAGGGCCATAAAGAGAGACCCAGAAGGTCACTTCATAATACTCAAAGGAAGAATCCACCAAGAAGACATAAACATTATAAATATATATGCACCCAACATAGGAGCACCCAAATACATAAAGAAAATCTTGGAGGATTTCAAGAAAGATATTGACAGCAACACAATTATAGTAGGGGATTTTAACACCCCACTATCAAAAATGGACAGGTCTTCCAAACAAAAGATTAACAAAGATATTGTGTCACTTAACAATACCCTAGAGGAAATGGACTTAACTGATATATACAGAGCTTTTCATCCCAAAGAAGCAAAATACACATTCTTTTCAAGTGTCCATGGATCTTTTTCAAAGATAGACCACATGATAGGACACAAAGCAACCCTCAACAAATTCAAGAAAATTGAAATCATATCAAGCATCTTCTCTGACCACAAGGGTCTGAAACTAGAAACCAACCCCAAGGGTAAAAACCCAAAACACTCAAAATCATGGAGACTGAATAGCATGCTATTAAACAATGAATGGGTCAAGAACGAGATTAGGGAAGAAATCAAAAACTTCCTGGAAACAAATGAAAACGAACTCACAACAACCCAAAACCTATGGGACACAGCTAAGGCAGTCCTGAGAGGGAAGTTCATAGCAATACAGGCCTACCTTAAGAAGTTAGAAACAGTTCACACAAACAACCTAACCCTACGCCTACAAGAACTGGAGGAACAACAACAAAGACAGCCCAGAGCAAGCAGAAGGAAGGAAATAACCAAGATCAGAGCAGAACTAAATGACATAGAGACTAAAAGCACAATTGTAAGGATCAATGAATCCAGAAGCTGGTTCTTTGAAAAGATAAACAAAATCGACAAGCCTTTAAGTAGGCTTATCAAGAAGAAAAGAGAGAGGATCCAAATAAACAGAATTAGAAATGAAAGTGGAGAGATTACAACTGATACCACAGAAATACAAAGGATCGTAAGAAATTACTATGAAGACCTATATGCTAAGAAATTTGAAAACCTAGATGAAATGGACACATTTCTAGAAAAATATAATCTTCCAAAACTGACTGAAGAAGAAGCAGAAAACCTGAACAGACCAATATCAGCAAAGGAAATTGAAGCAGTCATCAAGAAACTCCCATCACACAAAAGCCCTGGACCAGATGGTTTCACAGGAGATTTCTACAAAGCATTTAAGGAAGAACTAACCCCTATCCTTCACAGACTATTCGAAAAAATCCAAACTGATGGAAGACTCCCAAACTCTTTTTATGAAGCCAACATCATCCTAATCCCAAAACCAGATAAAGACACAACGAAGAAAGAAAACTTCAGGCCAATATCACTGATGAACATAGACGCTAAAATTCTCAACAAAATATTAGCAAACCGCATCCAGCAATATATTAAAAAGATCATCCACCATGACCAAGTGGGATTCATCCCAGGGATGCAAGGATGGTACAATATTCGCAAATCAATAAACATAATACATCACATCAACAACAGCAAAGACAAAAATCACATGATCATATCAATAGATGCGGAAAAAGCATTCGATAAGATACAGCACCCATTTCTGATAAAAACACTCAGCCAAGTGGGAATAAAGGGAGCAGTCCTCAACATAATTAAGGCCATATATGAGAGACCTACAGCCAGCATCACATTCAATGGACAAAAACTTAGAGCTTTCCCACTAAGATCAGGAACAAGACAAGGATGCCCTCTCTCACCACTCCTATTCAACATAGTATTGGAAGTCCTAGCCACAGCAATCAGACAAGAAAAAGCAATAAAAGGCATCCAAATTGGAAAGGAGGAAATGAAACTGTCACTGTTTGCAGACGACATGATAGTGTACATGGAAAACCCTATAGACTCCACTCAAAAACTACTCGACCTAATAAATGAATTTGGCAAAATAGCTGGATACAGAGTCAATACCCAGAAATCAAAGGCATTCCTGTACACCAACAACGAAACTGCAGAAACACAAATCAGGAAAAAAATCCCATTCGATATAGCAACAAGAAAAATAAAGTACCTAGGAATAAACCTAACCAAGGAGGTAAAAGACCTGTACTCAGAAAACTACACAACACTGAAGAAAGAAATTAAGGAAGATACAAACAAATGGAAGCATGTACCATGTTCATGGATTGGAAGAATTAACATCATCAAAATGGCCATACTACCCAAAGCAATTTATAGATTCAATGCAATCCCTATTAGAGTACCCATGACATATTTCACAGATATAGAACAAACATTACAGAAATTCATATGGAACCATAAACGACCTCGAATAGCAGCAGCAATTTTGAGAAAGAAGGACAAAGCAGGAGGTATCACAATACCTGATATCAAACTGTATTACAAGGCAACGGTAATCAAAACAGCCTGGTACTGGCATAAAAACAGGCTCATAGACCAATGGAACAGAATAGAGAGCCCAGAAATAAACTCAAATCTATACGATCAATTAATATTTGACAAAGGAGGCAGGAGCATAAAATGGAGCAAAAACAGTCTCTTCAACAGATGGTGTTGGGAGATCTGGACAGCTACGTGCAAAAAAATGAAACTCGATCACCAACTTACGCCATACACGAAAATAAACTCAAGATGGATAAAAGACTTAAATATAAGCCGTAACACCATAAAAGTCCTTGAAGAAAACATTGGCAGGAAAATCTCAGACATTCCACGCAGCAACATCCTCACAGACACATCCCCTAAAGCAAGGGACATAAAGGAAAGAATAAACAAATGGGACCTCATCAAAATAAAAAGCTTCTGCATGGCTAAAGAAAACAGCACCAAATTACAAAGAGAACCAACAATATGGGAAAGCATATTTGCCAATGATACCTCAGACAAGGGCCTGATCTCCAAAATATATAAAGAACTCACACGACTCCACTCCAGGAAGACAAACAACCCAATTAAAAAATGGGCAAAGGACTTGAACAGACACTTCTCCAAGGAAGACATACAGAAGGCCCAGAGACATATGAAAAGATGCTCAGCATCACTAGCCATCAGAGAGATGCAAATTAAAACCACAATGAGGTATCATCTCACACCAGTCAGAATGGCCAACATAAACAAATCCACAAACAAATGTTGGAGAGGATGCGGAGAAAAGGGAACCCTAGTGCACTGTTGGTGGGAATGCAGACTGGTGAGGCCACTGTGGAAAACAATATGGAATTTCCTCAGAAAACTAAAAATGGAACTGCCCTTTGACCCAGCAATTCCGCTGCTGGGATTATACCCTAAGAACACTGAAACACCAATCCAAAAGAATCTGTGCACCCCAATGTTCATAGCAGCACAATTTACAATAGCCAAATACTGGAAGCAACCGAAGTGCCCATCAGCAAACGAGTGGATCCAAAAACTATGGTATATTTACACAATGGAATTCTACGCAGCAGAGAGAAAGAAGGAGCTTATACCCTTTGCAACAGCATGGATGAAACTGGAGAGCATTATGCTAAGTGAAATAAGCCAGGAAGTGAGGGACAAATACCATATGATCTCACCTTTAACTGGAACATAAGCAATAGAAGGAAAAAGCAAACAAAATATAACCAGAGACATTGAAGTTAAGAACAATGTAACAATAGCAAGGGCGGGGGTGGGGGGTGGGGGCGGGGACAGTAGGTAGAGGGGATTACAGGAACTACTATAAAGGACACATGAACAAATCCAAGGGGGAGGGAGGAGAGGGGGGAGGGAAGTGGGTTCACCTGGGGTGGGGTGAAGGGATGGGGGAAAAGGCATACAACTGTAATTAAATAACAATAAATAAATTAAAAAAAAAAAAAAAAAAAAAAAAAAAAAAAAAAAAAAGATGTGAGCTTGAATTAGTTGATAGCCTTGCCCTGAGTTTCTGGGTTCAGTTGTACAAAGTATAGATTTAAAAGCAGGAGTAAGCCTTAGAGGTCATTTAGCTCAGGGTTTCTCAGCCTTGGTGTATATGGGCTCTTTAAGCAGACTAATGAGGCCTATGAACCTCTCCTCCAAATATTATGTTAAAATGCATACAATGATTTAAAAAAACAAGGATTACAAAGGAAACCAATTCCATTGAAAAGGAGTTACCAAAATTTAAAAAATTTGTGATATAATAGTATACAGGCTTCATTATTGCTGCAGTAAGATCTAGCTGCAGGTCTAACAACGGCTGCTACTCTGAAGAGGCACTGAGTGTAAGTGGTAAGTTGAGATATCTCCAACAACTCTTCATGAATGGAACATGAAAATTAAAGAAATTGCTAAATTTCAGTTATGAGTAATGACAATGAAGGCGCATTTTTTTCCAGCTCAGGTTCTATCTATCCATAGACAGTAAGTTAAGGGCCCTGATCTAGTATAAAGCCATCCTGTCACAGATTAACAAACCGTAGCCCATTTTTGGCCCCTATAAATTGTTGGATGACATAGCAAGCCAGTATCAGATTGAAGGCCCCCAATGGAGTGTCCAGCCCTTTGGCATCCCTGGGCCACACTGGAAGAAGAAGAGTTGTCTTGGGCCACACGTGAAATACAAAAACACTAGTGAAAACTGATCAGCAAAAAAAAAAAGTTTCAAGTAAATCTACGATTTTGTCTGGGGCCACATTCATAGGCATCCTGGGCCACACGTGGCCCACAGGTCTCGGGCTGGACACCCCCTAGAACAATGTGTCCTTCCTTATTCCAAACTGCTTCCTTTGGCTAGAATCTCAAGGATGTAGGCTTGGTGGCAACATATAAATAACAGAAGCCAAGCTAAATTATTTTGGAACAAAAGTAAAATTTGGACTTATATCATTTGGTGTTCTCTTTTTAAAAAGCTTTACCTGTTAGCAGAATTATAACCAGGGCTTCGGGAGATCCAGTGAGGTCTGGGTAAGCTGTTTGCAAATAAAATTTATTTAGCCAAATACTTGGTCAACTAAAAGAGTCTCTTTGGTCTACTTTCAAAGGTCTTTTTTTAGACATGCATGATTCCCTCATTCTTCAATAAGATCTTGAGAGTCATGAGCCAAAATTTGGGAATACATTTCTGAGACATTGTCTGTGAACGCCCTTTGAAAAGATGCACCAGTGACAGGGAGGACTGTAATTAGAGCACTTATTCCTGTTATTACAAAGCCAAGCAAAGAAGCATTCAATAAAAGTTTTCCAAAGGTAAATGATGTTTTTGGCTCCTTGTTAATTATAGTATAGCCCAGTTCTTCGCATACTATAATGTCCTATCCAGATAGTCTAGCGTTCGTATAAAATTTGGCGTATGTAGAAGAAAACTTGGTTAAAAGAAAAGTGTTCCACAGCATTCCTTCCCTTGCTTTATCTTAGGCTCTCCAATGGGAATTTCTAGTTAGTCTGTTGGTCAATTAGTCCATGAAAGCGCTTTTTAAAGGGCTTTCCTCTGTTCATAGTTGTTCTAGGCTATAGTAACTATATTTTCTTTTTTTCCGTATTCTTAATGCTCTGGTATTTGGAAGGGGGTGCTGTGGCTTGGGGCAGGTGCCCCTTTTAGGGTTAACTAATTCCTAGAGATAACAGTTTGCCTGCCAGAATGCCTTTGATAAGTAGACCAACCAATCCTGAGTCCACTCTCTCACCTGTCTCCTTTTATGAGACTTCTGCAGTCTGAGACACCTTCCCCTGCCCCGGTCACTACAGGGCCGGGTGCCAGGCAATGCAGGCCACCCCTATACCCCAGAGCTTACTGGGGTTATTAAAAATATCCAATTATAAGCTTGTTCTGCTTGCTTACCTTGCATCTCCCATTCCTTCCCTTGAAAACTGCAATAAAGTCTCCTGCCTACAGTTCCCTCTCTCCCTGCCTGATCATCTTGCTTCGGACCCTCCCTGTGTGGCAGTGCATGGTGTCCCATGCCTCCTATTTCTAGGGAACTGTGAGTACTAAAAGATAATTTCTTGTTTGATGGCAAGCATTTTTGAGTCTGTGTTATCCTATACCTGCTCAAAACAAATTCCAGCACAATTTTAGAACATAGGCCCTGGAAGAACAACAGCAAATAAGACAGACCAAATTCTCACCTTGAAGGAGCTTATATTTTAATCTAAGATGTTAACCTAACAATAAAAAGTCAAACTGAGATGCCACAAATAGTTCAGGGGTGCAAATTCAGGCAGAAACCCAAATTGTGTCCCAATTACAGGGGGAAAACAAGAGTGTTTTTTTAAAAAAGATTTTATTTACTTCTTTTTTCTTTTTTAGAGAGAGGAGAAAGGAGGGGGAAAGAGGGAGAGAAACACCGATGTGTGAGAGAAACATCCATGGCTGCCACTGGCACACCCGCTACTGGGGCCCTGGCCCACAACCCAGGCCTGTGTCCTGACCAGCAATCGAATCGGTGACTCTTTGGTTTGCAGCTCAGCACTCAATCCACTGAACCACACCAGCCAGGGCTGTTTTTCTGTTTTTTGCTTTTGTTTTTGTTTTTAATGAGAAAAGGAGGGGAAGTAATTACACAAATAGAAGAAAGGAATTTCTATCGATGTTAACAAACTGTGTTACTCTTTAGCTACACACAACCGATTACTGATTTTACTTCAGAAAGACTGTGCATAATCAGAGGTCCTCGTGGTTGCAACATCTGCTTCCCCGATCATTTTACAAACAGTTGTTTAGAAGAGAGTGTTGGTTTGGCTCGGTCCAAAGGTTATTTTGCCCAGTTCAAGCAAAATAAGGTTCAAGGAACAAGACATGCAAGCTGTTCTGGTATGGTTGCTCTGGCTTTTTTTTAAAAAAATGGCTCCACTAATGTCAATTTTTTCACAAGGTTTTATAAGTTTGCATGGGGATGAGGGCTCTAAAAGAAATAAAAGCTAGTGTGACCAAAAGCCATTCTTTTTTTTCCTTACCTGGTGGTAGATGAGAATTGGAGAATCTTGGAACTTAACCCTTTTTCTCTTTTGCCTGGATGAAGACCAGACTCTTTGCCTGGACTGGACTCTTCCTAGTTTGGACTGAGAAGGTCGGGGCACAGTGGGGTTGTTGTAATGTTGTCTTGCCAGATGATTAGGAAGGTGAAAGATGATTATGAAGAGTTACAAATCTCTTTTCCAAGTGCTTCCTGCCTGATCAGTGATCGCCAAACGCAACTCAAACAGGATGATGATGGAAGCAATTTTAAAAATTAAATGAAGGGTCAGGTAGATCTTATAAAACACTATAGGAAGAGGATGCATGGGAAGAGCAGGGGGACTACCTTGGTCTGACCCATGCTCACCCTCCACGTTCTCCCCAGTCATCCTCTTCTCCTGTGTGCTTCCCAGTCTGTACACTATTTTGCTCCCTCAAGAAAAGAGTTACTTTCTGCCTCCTTCCAGACTGGACTTCCTCAGCCTGTGGCCAGATACAAATGAATCTTCCCTTGCTTCAGCCTTGCCCTCATGGGGTGGATGGGCTCTGGGAGCCTCCTGAACCGGGGAAGTGGCTGCTTCCATAGCCAGTCTCCACACGACCAGGTCCTTCAGCGGGAGACCATCTTGGTGAAGCAGACATTGGGTTCTCTCCCTGAAGACAGCACAGACTAGCCTTGTGTGAGGAAGGTATATTCCCCCCATTAACATTGATTTCACTGTGTTCATTTCAAAACTGTATCCCTCGCTTAATTCTCCTAAGGATCCTTGGCCACCGCCTGGGCTTGGCTTACGTCGTGAGTCACAGTGCCAGCTGGGAGTCGTTTCAATGCAGTCAACTGGGATCAGCTGTGAGTCGCTTTATGTTAGTCATCTGGGACAGCCTTCTCATCCCCAAATTTCTTGTCTAGTGGATGGGAGACAGGAAGACGTGTGAGCTTATTCTTCCTGCTTGTGGGTTTCTTGCTTCATATGTTCCTCTTTTCATCGTGTGTCTTCAGAAGGCATAGGCTACTGGGGGGACTAAGGAAATGGCATTGGGCAAGAGTATTTTTCTACTTATTTCTGTCAGGGTCCCAAAGGAAACAGCTGGTTTACACAGAGGATGCAATTGAAGAGTATTTAATAAAGAAACTATAGCCCTGGCTGGTGTAGCTCAGTGGTTGAGTGCCGGCCTGCTAATCAAAAAGTTACGGGTTCAATTCCCAGTCTAGGACACATGCCTGGGCTGCAGGCTACGTCCCCAGTAGGGGGTGTGCAAGAGGCAAACACACTGATGTTCTCTCCCTCTCTTTCTCCCTCCCTCCCCCTCTCTAAAAAATAAATAAAATTAAAAAAAAATTTTTTTAAAAGTAAAGGAACTATTTACAGAGGGGCACACAGACTTAAGAGAACCAAACAAGGAAAGGCAAAGACCTGGCACAAGCAAGAGCAGATGGCCAATACCTCACGTAGGCCTGTAGAAGCAAGGGCTCACGGTGTTACTGGGTTACAGGGAGAGCTGTAGCTGTGGGGGAGGGGGCACTGGAAAGTTGTGGCAAAGGGGACACAACCAGTGCAAAAGCCTTTTCTGGCAAAGAGGCACAATGAGAGATAAAGATTGACCTCTTTCTTCCTGCTCTCTGATCTCCTTCCAGCACACCCACTGACCGAAGCTGATTGGAAGCCAGTGGGCCGGGAGCCTGCCAGGGTACAAGGCAAGGCAAAGAAAGGTGGGGAATGAGGAGGCAACCAACACAGTTAACATTTGAAAGTTTAAAAACTTGCCCACTTATCCCACAAAGCGAAGCACTGTATACAACTTATTATACTTTCTATTAGAATACTGGACTTCTGTGTGCACCAAGAGAAATGCAACACCACTGCATGGAAGTTTAATAGATAGACCGCCTCTAGGACACCTGGTTCCAATTGTCATGATGGGTGGGGCTTGGATTTTCTTTCCCTCCCTCTTCACGCCTTACCTCCTTACTCTGCTTTCCCTGTCTACACCAGGGACAATAAAAATCTGTGTTAGCATGTACATTTTTCAGAGTCACAGGTGTTTAGGAAGGCTATGTTGTTGAATGCCCCACCCCAACCTCCCTCTACACACATCAGGATCCCTTAGGTAACATTGCTGATAGGTTGCCTAGTCTGGGTAAATCCTTTGGTAACAAATTGTTTACCATCTCTTAAGCGAAACTTTTTAGTCAAACAACTCTTTTAAAAAGTTGTTAACATTACAGTAATATTCAGTGAAATTTTTCCTGTTTCAAGTGACAAGTTTCATCAAAGTTAGGTCCTAAAAGGAAACTTAAAGTTGAAGTTCTCTCAGTTTAACTTGTACTTGCAAGATGATTCGACACCCTCTGCACCGTCTCGCCATGCTCTCATTGAATGGAGTCTGGATCCCAAATATTCTTATTTGCGGCTGCCGCTGCAGAACAAACCAACTCAAGAGTGGGGTGAGGGTGTTGGGTCAAGGGGGTGAAGAAGTTCACTGAGGACAAGGGCACAGTACTTGTAGAGAAAAGAATAGGGACACAATGACCATTGTTGTTTAAAACTACTAGCTATGGGTCCCCAAAGAAGAGAAACTGCATGAAGTTAAACAAAATATTTGCAGCACTCAGGAACCGAAAATGTCTGGAAAAAAGCAAACTGGAAGATTCAATGAGTTTCTTTTAATTCCTACAGATCTACTCTCGCCTTTCTCCACTCTTCTGTGTGCCATGGGAGGCTAACTATCGGGCTACATCAACAGCCCTCTGGCTTCTGATTAAGTAGAGTCATTTGTACTGGGCAGGAGCTTGCAGGGGAGGACAGTAAGGCTGGAATATTCCACCACCCATTCTTTCTCCCCGTGGGGTCCCTGCAGGCTAGCTGCCTCCCTCAACTCCAGGCCTCAGCCCCAGACGGATCCCCTCCCCTACACAGTTCTGTCTCTCCGGGTTTCAGTAGCCTTCTCCCCTTCGGCCCGGGTATGGCAATATCCTTGTAGTTTCCCACACCCTGCCCACAACTTTGTAAAAACTTGTCCTGTTTATTATTAAATTGCCCAATCTAAATGTGCCTTCAGTTTCCTGCCAGGACCCTAACTGACACACTCAGTCCCATTTATCTCCCAGCTAACATTTACTGAGTAACGACTCTACGTCAAGGAGAATAAAATGATCAATTAGACAGTTAATACCCTCAAGGGGCAGTCTAGGAGGTGGAGACAACCAGGGGAACGGATGGTTATGTTACATCCTGACAAGTGATACCAGAGGCACTGAATGGAGAAGTGGGGGGAGGTATAAAATGGGGGCATAGGCAGACTCCAGGAGGTTTCTGGGTAGAATGGAGTCAGGCAAATTTAGAGGCAGGGACGTGGTAGGGTGGGGTCAGGAGCTGGAAGAGACCACGGCGGTGGATATCAGGGCCGGTCAGGTTGTGGTAAAGGATTAGAGTGGAGGCCTAGGCTGGCCCAGACCACAGAAAGCCTTGTACTGTGGGGAAGGGTCCATGCGCTTATTCCATATGCTTATTCTCCCCCTTTCCCTCTCCACCAAGGGAAAAATAAAGGCATGGGGGAAGCCTGCAGCCTCTGACTCTTAGCCGTTAACCCTGCCCACTACCAGGGCTTTGCACTCCTACTTTCTTGGCCTAAAACCTGTCTTTTCTATTGAAAATCACCCCCATGCACTTTCCACACATTGTAAGGTCTTTCAAAATGGCAACAAGACGACATGGTGAACTAGTCCTTGAAGATGAGCTGCGGGAGATAGCTGGAAGGGAACGTTCCCAAACGCGATCTAGAGGCCCGAACGGCCAGAGCTCCGTTTTCTTTAACAGCAGTGAACACCGACGCTTATCTTGCCCAGTGCAGAAGAGTGATGACAATGTCGGGAAAGAGGGCAGGGACTGAGCTTCACTTCATCAAGGCGGGGCTTTGGTCCACACCGGTTTGGGCAGGTAGGCACTTTTCACATCTATTTTATCACAGTTTATCGGCAAGCCCAAGGTTCGGGAGGTGTCTGTCTTCCCTCTCGAAAGCCAAACCGCAAGCAGCCCATTCCACCCCACAGGTTCCTCCTTGGTGCATTCTTGGCCTCGAGGACAGCCAGCCCTCTAGGACTGGGACTCAGAGGCTTCGTTAATCAAGATCACACACACAACCCCGCCCACCGGGCCCCTCTGGTCCGTTAACCCGACTGCACACCACTGCCTTATGCAGCCTCCCACAGATAAGGAAGACACACGGGAAGAGTCTAAGAAAGTGGTGGTTACGAAATCAACCGAGCTCTCTCAACTAACTGGATCGGTCGTTCGAGCCCTCTGCAAGGTGGGGTGCCGGGCCAGGCGGCCAGTGCGCAGCTAGAACTCTCGGCCGCCACAAAGTCCTTAAGGAGGGACCGGCTTCCGAGCTATGGCCAGTACCCACCCTCGGGAGGCCCCACATCTCCGGCAGGCCGTCAAGAAAGCCCCTCCTCCCGGGCGGAGACTGCTCCCAAAAGTCTACGCCCGCAATCCTCCGTGAGGCCAGTACCCCGAGGCTGGCGCCACCTGGCCGAGTTCCTGTGGCTGCCGCGACTCGGGGTATGGGACACTGATGGCCATGGATGGCTACAGAGGCTTCCTGGGGCTGCTGGTGTCGGCGCTGCTCGTCGGCTTCCTGTCGGTGATCTTCACCCTCATCTGGGTCCTCCACTACCGAGAGGGGCTCGGCTGGGACGGGAGCGCACTCGAGTTTAACTGGCACCCGGTGCTCGTGGTCACTGGCTTCGTCTTCATCCAGGGCATCGGTACGGCCACCTCCTGGGAGGCAGCGGGGAGGGAGCCGCTGGAGAGTCCTAAGCGAGCGGGGCCGACCTGAGCAAGCTAGGAAGTGAGGGAGGATGCAGGGTGCGCTGGGGCCTGGGAGTGGGGTGCGAAGCGCGCCCCGGAGCTGCGGCGGTGAGAGGTATGTGGGTGGGTTTCGGCCCCATAGGGGAGTCGTCTGGGTGCGGGGCGAGGACGGGCAGAGCCGGGACTGTGGCCGACAGGGGCGATCGCGGAGTGGCGGCGCTGGCGCTGGGCGCGGGGCGGTGATTCGCTTCGAGACGTGTTGCGGGAGGCGGCCGGGCGCAGCAGCGCCAGGCTGAGCTGGCCGCGCGCGCCGGCCCCACTTGGTTAACTCTTTGCAGCGAGTGCTGGGACGATTCAAGGCGCCCCATGACACCCGAACCGGGAACCGAGGTGAGAGGCCTGAGCGCCCTGGGGCCCAGCCCAGGCAGCCCACTCGTCGGGGAAAACTGATCCCTGAGGACGGAGCCTGCGCAGTCGGGGACGGGAAGCCTCTTTTTAGGCTAGGCCTTTCGTTGAACTTACTTCAGTGCTGCAGGTTAGGAGAGCGAGGCAACGTGGGGTGGAAATGGAGGTGCGAGAATTTGCTTTTTGTAACCTGCTCAGCCCTGAGCGAGGGCGCGGGACAGCTGCGGTCAGGGTGCACGAAGCATCCGCTCTGGCGCTCCGAGTGTAAAACTCGGGCGAGACCAGGAAACTGCTCGGACTCCAACGGGTGTTTTCGCGGCCCTGCTTGGTCACTGACAGTTCGGTCTTGAGCCCAACTTGTTTCTGTGGCCTCAGGTGGCAAAGTTCCCCCTCCCCGCTTCCTGTGGGACTCTGGCCACTAACTCCAGGTGGAAGATGCCCTCGGGATTTTGAGGCTGCTTGGCTGCTGCCCAGGATGTCCCTGTGGTCTGCTGCGTTTGCATTTGGCTCCCGTCCTGCATCCTCTTGGATGAGGCTGGAGCAGAGGAAGCAAGGGCTCAGTGGATGGCAGTTTATTTTTGGGACGTGTAATGGACATAAAACATTATATAAGTTTTAGGTGTGTAACAATGATTCGATATAGGTGTATACAGCTAAACAATCAACACAACACGTCTAGTTATCGCCCATTACCACACATAGTTATAATTTTTTTCTTGTCGCGAGAACTTTTAAGATCTACTCTCTTAGCAACTTTCAAATACATAATATGTTATCATTAACTATAGTCACCATGCTGTATATTATGTCCCAGGACTTACTTATTTTATAACTTGAAGTTATTTTATAACTTTTTGACCCTTCACCCATTTCCCCTGCCTACCCGCTCCCCACCCTTCTGTAGCAGCCAACAACAGAGGGCAGTCTGTATTGTCCCACAGTGCCTATCCTGACAATGTCAATGTCCTGACAGTTTCCTCCGGCTTTGGATTGGCTGGAGGACCCTCTAGCTCGTGGTGCAAGTGCCGTTTATTTGAAACCACTTTCCAAACACAAAGTCAAGGCCTTGGCAGAGAAAGCATTTTAAAAAAAGGTAGAACGTGTTGGATGGGCTGATGAGGAGTGGAAAAAGTTTGGAAACAGGTACCCATCGGCGTTTGAAACCGCTGGCCTTGCCTCTGAGCAGCCTGCCTTTTCTTCACCAATAGTCAACTTCCCACAAATGAGTGAACAAGAAAGTGCCTGCCTCATTCCTACAGAAAAGAAAACTCACGCTGCAGCCTCCAGCAGGTGTGGCAGGCGTTCTCCCACTCTGAGATGGGATGGCGGACACAAAGCTAATGCCTAGCCAGGGCCTGCAGGCTTCCCTGGTGTGAGACTGGCACCGAGATGTGAGTTATTTCGTTGCATAAGTCCCGGTTACTTCTCATTAAACACAAATGAGAAACACGTGCTCCAGTTCCCAAGTCGCTGTCATCAGGAGCACTCTTTGCTTTATGTTGGGCCCTGCAGTTTGGCCAGAGCTGTCAACACCTCTGTTTGCTCCAAGTAGTAGGAACAGCCTCTTGCTCTCTTCCAACCAACTCTTCAGAGCAGCTCCTAAGACCAAGAAACTTTCTAGAGGTTGTGAAATATCTTTCCCTCATAACTGATAAGGGAAACACAAGTGGCGTTAATTGTATTCTGACTAAAACAAGTGTCCCAAAACAAGTCCTTTCCGTGTGCCCGCTAGATGCATTCTTTCACATATGTAAGAAGAAGCTGAGGCACAGAGCAGTTAGTAACTTACCCACAGAAGTAGTGTGCTTTCCGCGGCCCCGTTTTCAAGGTTGATTTCTCTGCTTTTATGGGAATATGCTTATTTTCTGCAAAGCCTTCTTTTTAGAGAAGCAAAAGGCTTCATCTAAAATACACTTGGGAACCCTTCATTCGCATTAGACTTCATTACAGTTTTCCTAAAAGGATTTCTAGCTCTCCAAAATTTGGACTTTTCTTAATCTGTTATACTCACTTTGGGGCAAAATGTGTAAGTGGATGTTTTGGAAATTTTCATCTGCTGCTTTTATGTCAATCTTGTTTTCTTTAAGCTTTGTTACTCTATTTGTATTGGTTTGGGGATGTTGTCCTGTCAACATTACCCACCCTGTTTATTATTTAGGTTCCAGATATTGCAGCACATTTAACCACATACTACATTTAATTGACATGAAGATAAACTTTTTCATAAATACAGGCACGTGCATTGTACTCTCGAGTTCTGAGACGTCTTGGCTCACTTTCCCACAGGAGCAAGGCTCCTGTGGAGGGACTGGGAATAAATAGTCGGCTTTATAGGCCAGGAAGGAAACACACGTGTTACAGACTAGCCGCGTTGTAACTGACCTTTTCCTATGGGGCACGGCTTCAGGGAGAACGTTTTTAGGCTATGCTATTTCAGCTCTGTAATAATGGGCATGATGTAATTGAGTTCTGTGATACACAAATATTCACAGAGGAAGAGGAGAAAGCTAAAGTACATACAGTTATTACTCTAAATATAGAATGCTTTACAAACGCAATATACAGTAAACAGTATTTGAAACCATGTCAGAACAAGTACAGTCCTTTGAGACACCTTTAAGAAGTGTGGTCTGAAGCAAGCAAGGCTGACACAGAGTTGCAAAATAAATCTCTCTCTTTCTCTCCACGTATATTGTGGAAAATATTTGTATTCTAAAATAAAGTATGACAGACTGTAGAATATCTAAAACCAAAATAAAATTTTAAACTAGTAGGAAGTCTAGTGAACATGAATGAGGAAGAGTTTCAAAGAGAACTTTAGAAGAGGCTTTGTGCTTCTCTGAAAGGAATGTTTCCCATGAAACAGGTACACTGCCAGGAAATCAGAGAAACGCACCCTGAAAAGAAGGCCACAGAAGCCTGAAACAAATGAATGCTCTCAAAGTGGCAGTTGACCTTTTAAAAGGTTCAACAAGGTGGAATGTGTTCTTTAGTAAAAGGTAGAAAACTCAGGTTTATAAATTTAGCGAAAAGAAGTCTCGGCAACTCTATACTCCTTACTTTTCCACTTGTAGAACTCTTTTTACTGTATAAACTGAAGGGAGAGAAATTGAATAGCATAATGATATCAAGTTGGTTTTGTTAAAGAATGTAACTACACTTAAGTAACATTTAAAAGACTAACAAAAAGAAATTAAGAGTAGTTCTTAAAAGGTTGTTTAGATATCCTATTAATGTATCTAAAAGTGACCACATTTCAAGACCAGTTAAATATATTTGAAAGGGCTCTTGGGTAAAACCTGGCAAAGAAGATAATGGGGAAAGTGCCCCAAATACCTATTCCAAAACCAGCCTGAGGGCACAATTGATAGTAAAACTTTTCAATATTAGGGTAACAAGGGCTTTCACAAAATATAAAGACGATTCAAGGCAACCCAAAACAATTTTTTGTTATAAATAAATGCACACAGATCTATTTATAACATAACTAATAAAAATGTTGTAGACGTGGTTATTTTGTTCACTGCTGTGTCCCCAGCACCTGGAATGACACCTAGAACTGGTACACGGAGGACCAAGAAGCAGTTGTTCAAAGGATGAATGATTATTTCTGTACCATCATTAAGTTGTTGGTAACAAAGTGCAACTTTACAGCCACTCGTGTGTGACGATAATAGTAGCATCTGAAGTAAAAGTGCCCTCTCCACTCCTCAGTGATTCCCCTGTTGGACCGGTTTGGAAGCGCGGGTTTAGTCAACCTCACAAAAGAATGGGCATCATATTACATCACGTATGCATCTTTATTCTAAAGGCCTCAAGCTCATAAAGTTACCACTGAATTATAATCTGTGCCTCCTCTGTGTGTCTACTTAAGGACATCACTTCATCAATTCTCCCCTTTTCCTTCTGTGTCATTAAGTTTCTCTCCCAAAGGATTATTTCCAACATGTTATGATCACTGTCATCTTAAAAACAACCACACTTGTGACCCCGTCTTCCCCCTTGAGCTACTGCCTGAGCGCTCTGCTGAGTGTGCTGACTCACACAGAGTGTGTCATCAGTGCCTGCAGCCGCCCGTTCCTCTCCTCCTATTCACCCTCGAACCCACTCCAGTCAGGCTCTTGCTCTACTGTTCCACCTAAACCATTCCTCACGCAGTAACCAGGGGCCTCCACACTGCTAATTCCAGTGGTCAGTTCTCAGTCCGCATCTTGCTTGCCCAGAAGGCAGCGTTTTGCATTCCTGACCCCTTAGTCCTCCTTGGGGCCCTTTCTTCATTTGACTTCCAGGACAGCCGACTCTCTTGGCTCCTCTCTCCTCACTGGCTATTCCTTTCAGTGTCTTTTGTTGGTTCCTCCTCATATTCCCGATCACTTCAGGTTAGAGTGTCCAAGGCTCAGTCTTCTGGCCACTTCTCTCTTGATCCGCTCATTCTCGTGGTGATGTCATCCAGGCTTGTGGCTTTAAACGCCATCTATTTCCTGGACTCTCCTGTATTTTTATCTTTAGCCTGGACCCGGGGACCCAAATATCCATGTTTACTCCAAGTCTCTACTTGGATATCAGACAGACATGTCCAAATCTGAACTCTCCATCTTCCCCATGTCCCCCAAACCACCCCTCCCACAAGTTCCCCACCTCAGTAAGTGGGGCTTCTTCTAGATCAGTGATTTTCAACTGGTGTGCCACAAGAATTTTGAAAGCATGCAATACCTAACTATTTAGTCAGGGTCACTGATTTCTTTTCCCTTAGATTGCTAAATTAAAGAATGATGCCCTGGCCAGAGTGGCTCAGTTGGTTGGAACATGATCCTGTAAACTGAAAGGTCGCAGGTTTGATTCCCAGGGAGTGCACATGCCTGGGTTGTGGGTTCGGTCCCCTGTCAGGGTGCTTACAAGTGGCAACCAATCAGTTTCTCTCTCACATCGATGTTTCTCTCTCCCTCCCTCTCTCTCTCCTATCTCTCTAAAATCAATAAGCATGTCTTTGGGTGAGGATAAAAAAATTAAAATAAAAAATTTTTAAAATTAAAAGTGACAACAGTCAAAACAACAACAGCCATCCAGTGCAAATGCCCGGTCTTGAACCATAAGTACGTAGGTCGTGTATGAGAGAGCTGTTATCTTATTGGTCCCACTGCATTATAAGGTTGAGTCTGATTGGTTAATTCTTGGTACCAGAAATCCTTCTATAGAAGTATAGACATCTGATTTTTTTTTAAGTTACTTTGGAGCAAAAAGGGTAGGTAATTAGTACTACTACTACTGTAAATCAATCAAAATTATACCTATTTTTGTCAGATCGACAGAAAATATATTTTGGTGTGCCAGGAATTTTAGTAATTAGTTTATGTGTGCCGTGAGATGGAAAAGGTTGAAAATCTGGAATCTAGATGTCCATGACAAAGCTGTGCCATCACCCTCGATTCCTCTCCTTCTTCCGTCATTCCCATCCAGTTCACCGGAACGTCATGTAGACTCCAAATCAAAATACAGTACTATCCGGATTCTGGCCACGGACTTGTCGGATGCTTTGTTCACTTATTGTCTGTCTTCTGCACTAGAATGTCAGCTTCCTGAGGGGAAGGACTTTGTCTGCTTTCTTCCCTGCTGTCCATGGTGTGTAGAGCATTGCGTAACATGCAGTATGCATTCAATAAATATGTACTAAATTAATGAAAGTTTGGCCAATCTTTTAAGCTAAGGGTCGTACCTATGAGGACACCACAGAGAGTGAATCGATGAAGTGGAATGGAGCGCCTTGTTTTGTGCTGGACGCTGTGCAACCCTGTCTACAAGCTACTCCCGTTTGAGCTGGTTAGCTCTAAGTTTGGGTTTTCTCTCTGAAAACCTGAGTCCTGAATATTTAGAGCTGACTGGGACTTCAGGTCTAACTCCTAGTTTTAGAGCTCGGATGCCTGGCCAGGGTCAGGTGACGTCAGAGCCAGCACTGGTTCTGATCTGCCATAATATTTTGATGGAAGGCACACGAAAATATAACTGATGGTTCTGAAAACACAAAATTTGTGCATATTTGTAAAAGTCCAGTCAATTCATTGCAGTTTTCTCTTTTCATACAGTATTCGGTACCAATCTGTCAACTCTGTGAGGACTTCAGTCACTTCAAAGAGATGCTTCTAGTGCTGAGATGCTAAAATAAATCTCCCAAATCATTCAAGTCACTTCCTTCATTTTGATTCTCCAGATGTCTTTATTTTCATGATATTCATGCACTGAGGCAGGTTGAAGGCACAGGCATGTTTCGAAGCTCGACTGCAGGCCACTGAAGGTGCTCTGAGCGTGCGTACGGCAAGCTAGGCTAAGCTGTGATGTTCTGCATTAAATGCATTAAATGTATTAGATGTATTAAATGCATTACGACATTTTCAACTATGATGGCTTTGTAGGATGTAACCCCACCTAAATGGAGCACCTGTACGTGTCCATGTCTCCCTTCCCTTCCTGGGGAAAACGGTCTTGCCAACCAGGGTCTCTAACAGAAAACTCTTGTTTCAGTCACAAGTGGCTGTTTGATAGCAGTTCCCCTGCTCGTGGGCTCATGGGGCCTTTTTCTTACTTCCCATTGGATCTCAGGAATGGTGTCTCGGTAAGTGCCAAGCCAAAGAAGCAAGAAATATTTGAATTCTGCTCTCCAGGCAGTTTTTATAAGTGTTGAGAGCAAATTCTTGAAGAACGTGCTTTGATTTGTTAAGGGTGACTTTTTCTCCTGAAATCCACTGCACTTTGGTTATTTACACATTTTTAAAGCATGTAAACACCTTATGCAAATGCAACATTTTGCAATTATCCTTCATTTATCCAAAGAGTGTTTTGAAGCAAATTCAACTATACAGCAGAGCTTCTCTGTAGCCAAGATAGATGCTGAAAATTCCATGCTTCACTCATGAGAGCCCTTCAGATTCCCACAAGCTGCCTGTTTGTTCCATCATGGAGACCAGTTTGTTATGGGTTTGCAAGCTTACAAAAATGTTGTTTTAACTTTGAAACTATTATGAATTCTTTCAACTATACAAGAAATAATAAACAGATTGCTATGTGCTCACCACCCAAATTGAACAAATGTAAAGACTTCTGCCAACATAAAAAAATGTTTTTAACAATTTAATTAATTTATTTTTAGAGCAAGGGGAGGGGAGGGAGAAAGAGAGAGAAACACTGATGTGTGAGAGAAACATTGATCTGATGCCTCTCTCTCGTCCCTAGCTGGGGACCAGGCCCACAACCCAGGCATGTGCCCTGACTGGGAATTGAACTGGTGACCTTTCAGTTTGCAGGCCAGCACTCAATCCACTGAGCTGAGCCACACCAGCCATGGTGCCAACATAAAAATTTGTAAACAAGAACTTAGAGCTGGTAAGAATAAAAGATAAGGCAGGATGGAGGGAAGAGTTTGGAGGCGTACACCCTAACCTGAGCAAGAAGCTTGAAAGAAGAGATAGAAAAAACTCTAAAGTAGACCCACGGACTAAAATTCATAATTGTGTGGGCCCATTTGGATCAGAGGCAAGTACCTCTCCTCCTGCAGAAACCCTTAAGAGCTGACTCTCATAGTTATAGGACAACATGTTTTATTGATTACCCCGAGTCATAAATAAAAGATTAAATCATGCTCCATTCCTGCTACTGCTGGAAAAGGAAAGCTAGTGTGCAACCAATTTGAAAACATTTGAGTAAACAAAAGGCTTAAAATTCAAGTTTTGATACTCAATGGGGGTAGATTTCAGTTTTATGGAATATTTGACACATTTCGCTCTGACGCTGGTGGGACTGAGAAGAGTTTAAAAGTCTTCATTGGGAACACAGTTGTGTTTGAATTTTCGGTAACTATTTTTCTAGGTAAACTTTTTATTGAAGAACACACACATGCAGAGAAGTACTTACACCATAAGTGATGTCTTTCTGTAACAGGGCCACACTCCTGTCCTCAGACCATGAAACAGGATCCAGGCTCACCAGGATCCCCTGCTACCCTGGAACTCCGCTCAGTCATGGCAATTGCTCCTGACTTCCAACATAAGAGATTAGTTTGGATTTTGGACATTTTTGGTGTGATATGATTCATATTGGGGAGAAAAGCTACTGTGACTTACTATTCGTTACTTGCTTTTCAAGCCAACACACTGAGTATTATCTGCAAAATTTTCAAGTCCCTTCATCTGAGAGTCCTTCTCCTAGGCGTGGAGCTTGGATGATATGCTGCTGCTGCTGATGATGACAGTAATATTAATTTTAAAACACTAATTGAGACAGAGCAAGCTTCTTAATCTTTCTGTGCCTCAGCTCCCTCCTCTCTGCAGTTATAATCATCATCATACCTTCCTGGCAGAGTTGAGGTGAGAATTAAAGTGTAAACATGTAAAGCACTTAGCCTGGCGCCTGCTGTCTAGCAAGGGCTCAGTTATGTGTGTGCACACGCCCGTGTATGTGTGTGTAAAGTAAAAGAGGTCAAACCAGGCCATGAGTAGACATGCTACTAGGTCTTCACATATCACAAATTTTTTATTTTACTACTGCCTGATCACACAGATTACAAAAGGCTCCACTGCACGCATAAAAGGTCACAAAGTCATTGGTAAAGGGGCATTTACTTTCCCTGAAAATGAGACAATCGTGTAGCGTTAGCTGCTGAATCCGCAGGGAGAAAAAACCTGAGGAAGGGCAGCCACAGTGCTTGCCGTCACTTTGATTTCTAACGTGGATCAGTCTACAGAAACTGCTTTACATTTGTTTATGTGAAAATACTTACGGGCCACACACACACATACACGAATCTAGTGAGATTGAATAAACTCAAGCGGATTATGTTGACATCAATTTCCTGGTGGCGATACTGTGTTACAGTTATGTAAAATGTTACCACTGGGACAGACTGAGTGAAGAGTATATGGGATCTCTCTGTATTGTTTCTTAAAACCTCATTTGAAGCTAAAATTATCTCAAAGTACGAGTAAAAATATTACTTATAGAAGTACATGCTTTGAACCTTGGGCTGTCCTAGGCTCTGAGGTTAAAAGGAGAAACAGCAAGACATAGTTTCCTGCTCTCAGAGAGGATGAAATAAAGATGAGAAGAGGCTTTGAACTAGCTTTTAAAAGTATACTCTTTAAGCTGTTGCTTTAAATGGTTGGAAAGGATTCACTGAATATAGAAATGATTACCCAAAAGTCTCCATGCCATCAAGGAAATATTATCAGTCAACATTTATGACCTACCCTTATAAGCACTAAAACTAGTAAGTAACAACCCCTCAGAGTTCAGATGAGATCATAGGAACACTGTCCTAAAGGGGAGGCTGTCCAGCGGTGGAATAGAACCAAAGAATAGGAAAATTGACCTCTTGTGCCGAAAGATTTAAAGAGGCTGACTTCACACCTGTCTTTGTAAGCTTAGATGCGTTTCTGTGTGAAAGGAACTAAATATCCCTTATAGGTTTATGATCTTATGAAGTTTCACATATTTAAGTTATGTCTTTGGTGAGAAAAGGCTTTAATTTATTTATTTATTTATTTGCTGGAATTAAGAAATATAAATGATACACTGCTGATACAGTGGAATCCATCTTCCAGGGAAGGATTCTTTAAACATTTTCAATCTGGCATAGTTTGCCAGATATCTGAAATTTTTTTTGATGTGGACTGGAGGGGTGGGGTGAGGGTGGGTGGAGGCCGGATATTATTGTCTCCAGAAAAAAGTAGTTGCAAGTTGGTTCAGGTGGCCACATAATCCATTGCTTAAACCAGGACACTTAAAAAAAATTGTTTTTGTGGAAGTTTTAATCTATACGCAGAATTTTGCTTGTTTGTATACTTCATGTACATTGGATCATGCAGTACAGACTTGTTTATGTCTTGTTCTTGGGATGGACATTATAAATTGATCTATATTGTTGGGCAAAATTCTAGTTATCAATCGTTCGTTCTCTTTGCTGCATTATATTGTTCCGTGGTGTGAATGAACACATCACAATTTATTTCTTCATTCTATTCAGCAGGGACATTTGGGGAGGTTCAGATTTGGGCCATTACAAATAGCGCCACTAATAACATTCTAGTACGGGCCTTTCGGTGAACGTATTTCTTCGGGTTGCACACCCAGGAGTGGACCTGCTGGGTCATCAGGTACGCACCAGTTTAGCGGAAGCAGATACTGCTAATTCTCCAAAGTGTTTATTCTCATTAAACTCCCATCAGCATCGCATGAGAGTTTTGATTGCTTCACATTCTCTTCAATATTCAGTATGTTTCGAGGTTTGCCATTCAGATGTATGGTGGAGATATTCTCATTTGATTTTAACTTGAATTTCTCTGTTGAATAATGAAATTTATATCTTACATTTATTAGCCACTTGGATATACTCGTTTGTCTATTTAAATCTTTTTGCATATTTTTCTAATCCTTAAGTCTGCTTTTTTGTTACCAAACTAAAACATTTATATAAAGAAACCATAATTTAGTTTTAGATGTGTGAAGTTTGAGATATTTGGGAAGCACGTATGTGGAGAGGTCAGAAAGCCTCTGGATGATGTGGGTGTGAAGTTCAGAAGAAAGTTCTGGGCCGGAGACAAAAATGTGGGAGCCCCTGCTGTGTAGGTGGCACCTCGGGGAAAGATTAGATGAGATCACCCTCAGAGAGTGCAGGGGAGAAAAGTCCAGGACTGAGCCTGAGGGGCCTGAAGTTTCTTCGCAAGTTGGGAGTGAAGGAGATGCCAGCAAAAGCGCCCAAGAAGAAACCCTGGAGAGGCGGGGGAGCAGGAGAAGTAGGAGGCAAGAGAAAAGGGTTTCATGGAAGGGAGTGTTCGGTGTGTCGCAATGTTTACCTTGTGTTGATATGAAGAGGAAAACACCCACCAGACCACATTTCGTCCTCCTTCTTCTCTCTCCAGCCGTCGTTGTGTACAGACTGCCATGGACCTGGAAATGCAGCAAGCTCCTGATGAAGTCCATCCACGCAGGGCTAAACGCTGTTGCAGCCGTTCTTGCAATTATTTCCCTCGTGGCTGTTTTTGACTTCCACGACGCCTCGAAAATCCCCAATATGTACAGTCTGCATAGCTGGGTTGGACTGACAGTTGTCATTCTCTACATGTTACAGGTCAGTGTCTCAGTATATTTATAAATACGATGTAAAAAGTAACACAATTCAGATGCTGTTTTCTATAGATAAATACAAGGTGTGGGGGGACCCAAAAGAACCGGAACTTATTTATAAAAACCTGTGTTTATTCTTACATGTTTAAACTTTGGTCGCCTTCAAAGTACTCTCCATTTGATGCAATACACCCACAAGACATTTTTTCCACTGATCAAAACAGTTTTTGAACTTGTTGATTTTGATGTCTTTTAGAGCTTCTGCCATTTTTGTTTCACCTCTTCCCCATTAGCCAAAATGTTTCCCTTTGAGGATGTTTTTCATCGGGGAAACAAACAAACAAAAAGTCACTCAGGGCAGGATTGATTGAACAGGGAGGGTGGGGCTCAAGGGCCAAGCCGTTTTTGGTCAAAAACTGCTGAACACTCAGCGTAGGGTGGGTAGATGTGCTCGTAAATCACCCATCATGAAATGGGCAAACACGTTGAAAGAGTCTTCAAAAAAAATTCACTGAAGCCAAATGCAGCTTCTCATAACCATGCCAGCTGGCACACTGATACCGATGGGTGCCTAGAACACTCACCTAGTGGGAGAAGCCTGAACTACAAGGGGCCTGCCCTCCAGAGGATAATTCCAGTTTTTCGGGGGTCTCCCCTCCCAGTTTGTTGGAGATCATCTTCTTATTCCCACTAATCCTTGTCCTACTTGTTTCCATTATAAGTATTTTCCCCTAAAGGGCTCGGGAACTGCAGAATTCAGTGTATGAGTTTGAATGTGAGATTCGAAATATGGGCATGTGCTACAGGGAAATTGCCATCCGACAGCAGTAGGCTGCTGTTGTTGAAACTTCGAGTGTTAGGTGCTGAATAAACTAGCATAGACGAGAGCTATAGATTTCTTTTCCTATCTGTCACTTCTATTTTCTAGATTTAACTTTATGAGTTGAAAAGATGAATTAATAGCTCTTTGGTTTTTGTTAGATTTTGAAGACCCACTGTTTATCTTATTTTTCCTTTGTCTTCACTTACTAAACACATACACATTTAACGACACTGCATTTATACATAAATTAATGGAGCGTGATAGGGATTCGACTGTTCTGGGTCACAGAAGAAGAGGTAAATTTTAAAAGTCTTTATGGCATTAACTGCTTTGTTGAGAAATCTTTGCAAACGATGTTGATTCATTTCCCTTTTTAGTTAGTACATTGTATATTCAGCTACCTTATCTGGGACATCACCGTGAGCTTTAGTTTTCTGTGGATATAGAAGAAACTGGAGTGAATCCACAAAATCACAAGGCATATCTTAAAATATCTGAATGACTGACCTTTCCAAAAAAAGGGACCTCTTACCAGACATTTATTTGTCATTTTTCTGCTTAAGGCTTTTCGAATATTAATTAAGGTTAATGTTTATGTAGACACTATTAATTGTTTAAGTTCACATTGCCATGCCCGGAGGTAGCAACTGGGGAACGGAAAGGTGCCAGACAGGAGAGAAGCACAGAGAAAGCCCTGCGCTGTCGAACGTGATCTTCCTGTTCAAGAAGGAACAAGGAAAATGCGGGTCTTCAGGTGGTGGCTGTGCCTAAGCTCAGACCTTCTGTCCGCAAGTGAGTTTTCCTGCAGTTGCTCAGTCACCGCCAGGCATCTGGGAGACAGCTTCCTCCCCTGCCACGGGCTGCTGGGCCCTCTTTCTGATAGAGCAGGAGGACCACAGCAGGGAACATTGATGTGCTGACAGGTGCTTTGGGGATCCTCTTTTGTTTTTTATTAAAGATTTTATTTATTGATCTTTAGAGAGAGGGGAAGGCAGGGAGAAAGAGAGGGAGAGAAACACCAACGTGAGAGAGAAACATCCATGAGCTATCTTGTGTACACAACCTAGGCATATGTCCTGACCGGGAATCGGACCTGTGGCCTTTCGCTTTGTAGCACGGTGCCCTCCCCACTGAACCACACCGGTCAGGGCACTTTGGGGACCCTCTTGACTCACTGGCATCTCTTCAGGATTTTTCTTAGCTGCCTCTTCTGCTTCCAGAGGCTCATTCCTCTGGTATTGCTCCACCTCCTTTGCACCGCCTGAGAGTGCAGAGTTCTAGAGCCCGAGCACTGTGTGAAATATTCTGCTTCCCTCACGTCGTCCTTTGAGTGGCATGGCCTTTGCAGATGCTGAGGACACACAGCTTACACAGCTAACGGCAGAGCTGGGACTCATACCCAGGAGTGTCCGCATCCTGGGCCCTCTCCACAGAGCACTGGGGTCTGTTGTTTCCATGATGCTCCCCGGATCGCCCAGCTGGTGTCTGAGCATTCTCGGGGAGGGCGGAGGAACAGAACGGAAACCACCCAGCCTCTTCGCAGCTTCCTGGGTTCAGGGTTCTGTGCTTCTGGTACAGTAGTGAGAATGGACTAAATAAGGCATACTTTGAGCATCTGGAAAGATGTGCACTGGAATGGTAACACTGTCGGTCACTAGGTGGCTGCATTCCAGGTGATTTTTTTCTTTTTACTTTTATTTGAATGCATTAATTTACCAGCAAAAACTTTTATTTTATTTTTTTATTATTATCCTATTACAGTTGTCCCGATTTTTCCTCCTTTGCCCTCCTGTGCCAGCCCATTGCCCAATCCTACAGTCAGTCCCCACCGTGTTGTCCATGTCCATGGGTCATTCATACATGCTCGTTCACTAGTCCCTTCCCCTTCTCTCCACCCTAATCCCCTCCCTCCTCCCTTCTGACCACTGTCAGTCTGTCCCCTGTTTCCATATCTCTGATTCTATTTTGCTCCCTTGTTTGTTTTGTTGATTAGGTTCCTCTTATAGGTGAGATCATATGATATTTGTCTTTCACCGACTGGCTTATTTTGCTTAGCTTAACACTCTCCAGTTCCATCCATGCTGTTGTGAAGGGTCGGAGTTTCTTCTTTCTGCTGCATAGTATTCCATTGTGTAAATGTACCATAGTTTTTTGATCCACTCACCTACTAATGGGCACTTAGGCTGTTTCTAGCATTTGGCTATTGTAAATTGTGCTGCTATGAACATAGGGGTGCATAAGTTCTTTTGAATTGGTATTTTGGGATTCTTAGGTCTTTTTACTTTCTGAATCTTCTACACACACATGCATTCCCTGTATAGTAATAGTAGTAGTAGTAGTAGTAGTAGTAGTAGTAGTAGTAGTAGTAGTAATAAGCTTTTAAAGCTAAAAAAAAGCTTTCTATACCAGATATGCCTTTTTTATTATTACATTTATGCTTTTTAATCTGGATTTTCTAAAAACCAATGTATACTCTGCTCTGTATCTTTGTATGTAAAATTAAAAATACCTAGGGATTAGCAGAAACAAGAATACTTACTCTAAAATCTATGGGTCTTAGCTAAAATGGTTCTCAGGGAAATACAAGCTTCAATACTTTTATTGGCAAGAAAACTTAAAGTATATAAAATAGTTATTCACTTAAGAACCTAAAAGAGAATAGCAAAATACATCAGGAAAAATACCGGTAAATAAAAACCCTCCCTCCCGAAAAAGCCACCAACAGTCGTGTTAATGTTCACCATTGCTACCATGACAAATTACCCCAAACTTCATGGCTTAAAACGACACCACTTCATTCCCTCACAGTTTCTGTGTATCAGAAGCCCAGGTCAGCGTGGCTGGTTTCTCCACTCGGCTCTCACAAGGCCAAAATTAAGGTGTTGGCTGGCCTGGGCTATTATGGGTAGACTTTGGGGTACAATCAGCTTGCAAGCTAATTTAGGTTATTGGCAGAATGCAGCTCCTTGTGGTTGTAGGACTGTGGTACCTGGTTCCTTGTTGGCTGTCAGCTGAGGACTGTTCTCAGCTCTGTAGCCTCTCTGTGTCTGCCTCCATCTCAGAGCCAGCAGTGAATCCATTTCACTGGCTTGGAGCTTCTTTGACTTCTTCCTTCTCATCTCTTTTCCCTCCAGCTTTTAAAAGGGCTCAGGTTATTAGATTGGGCTGCTCAGATAATCCAGGATTATCTCCCAATCATAAAATCCCTAACTTAATTACATTTACAAAGTGTCTTTTGCCAGTAACATAACATACTCACAGCTCCTCAGGATTATGGCATGGACATCTTTTGGGAAGGGGGGTCTGGATCCAGCCCATCACGACTGTATATAAAAAACAAATTATAAATAAAATTAAAAGCTGGTTCTTTTAAAGACTGAAATAAGGTAGGCAAACCATTGTAAGCCTGATTAAAAAAAATAACAAAATATAAAGCATTCAGAATGGGAAGGAATATAATCATAGATACAAGTAATACTTTAAAATGAGGAGAGGTGATTAAATTTTAATATATTGTTATATACTTTAAGATATATAACAATATATCTTAAAGAAAGAAAAGGATTACTTTCTTGCCAGATACAAACTATCAAATTTGACCCAAGAAGAATTAGAAACCTAAACAGACTGATAACACTGGGAGAATTTGGTAAGGTCATTTGAAATATATCACTAAAAAAAAGGCATCAGGTCCAGGTTGCTTTACACCTTTGACCTTCAAGGAGCAATACTTAAAACTATTCTAGTGCACTGGAAGGAAAGGAACTCCTCTTAGATGTGGCCCCACTGTGCACAAGATACTTTCACACCTCATGTGGGGGCTCTGGGGATGAACACCTTTACCAGCATCCATCCACGGCCATCAGCTTAAACTGTGAAATACGGCAGATATTTCCATTAAAAAATAAATAAGATGTAGATGCTTGCTACCATTGTTGTTCACTTTTGTTTCAAAGGGTTTAACTAATGTACAAGATAATGAAGAAATCTGTGTAGGTAATAGAACATTTGTAGACGTAGTGCACCAAAGTTGGAGGACTTAAGCTCCCATATATCAAGACTTATTAAAAAGCTACTCTAATCAAGACAGTGCAGTGTCGATGCTACGACAGAGAAACAGCCCAGTGACATGGGTTACAGAGGCCAAACCAAACCTACGCGTAAGTACGGCGACTTACGATGTTAAGTGACGGTGCGACACAAAGGGAAAAGGATGTACTTGTCAGTAGATGATGCTAAGTCACCTACATGGACATATAAAAATAATATAAACCTTGATTCTGACGTGATACTAAAGTCATTTCCAAATGGACCATAGATCTAAATGTTAAAGGGAAATCTATAAAGCTTTTGGAGGAAAACAAAAGCGTTTATCTTAATAATTTTTAGAGATAGGCAAATGTTTCTTAGAGATGACAGAAAAAGGAATTACTTTTGAATGAAAATTTGATATATGCTACTAAACTAAATTTAATAACTTGAGTTCAGGAGACAACATTAAGCAAGTGAAGAGACTAGTCCTGAGAGTGGTCTTATTTGTGCACGGCATGGGCACCCGGTGTGATTGAACCAACCCGGGAAAGCACAGCCTCTCACATTAATTGAAGGCAAGAAAGGACATCCACGGTCGGCCCTGCAGCACCAACCCTGGAGGCCCTCGAGAGCGATGAGGACAGCCCGCTCTGGAGGAGGGCCTGCCCGACATGGGTCCCGGAGGCTGCAGAGGAAGTGGGTGACCACCCTGGGTGCCAGCAGTGGGGACCCACAGGGTAAGAGGTGGCTGCTCCCACCCGTGTTGTTTCCAGGCAGTATAGACCGGAGGTGTTTTCTTGGTCAGAACACGGATGGCCAGAGCCCACACACAAACTGCAACATATCCCAAGCCCTGAACTTGTCCTGTATCCAACATGAGTGCTAGTGGCTCCGAATTAGCATGTCGGCGTGACTCTGAGGGTCCATTACAGAGGCCAGTGGGACCGATCTGCCCAGCAGACTGGAATCAGGGATGGCCTACCAGAGGCAGGGCCTCGCCCCGGGGTCTGCGATAACTCCATAGGTGCCAGTTCCAAAGCTTCTGGAGGCAGCTGATGGAACCCACGTGTGTTCAGGAGTTAAAGGAGTGCAGAGAACCCCAAAGGAGAGAAACAGGGACTGTGGCACCCAGTGAGAACGGCACCGCCAGCCCAGGCTTGTCCCAGGCTCTTTGGGGGAGACTTAGAAAATTTCCCAAGCAAATACTTTTATTGGGGTCCCCTGAGGCAAAATCTTGACCCCCCCATTTGCCTGTGTCTAAAGGTGGTACTAGAAATAAAACTAACATCACTTACTTACAGATTGAATAGGAGAGGTAAGAAAAACAGTTTTTTGGCTTGAGTGAAATGGATAAGTAGTCCTTCACTGAGTGGGGAGGCTGCAGGAGAAACAGATTTTAGGGAAGAAGTAAGAATTTTACGAGGGTGGAGGAAACAGGGAGAGGCTAGAAAAGTGTACAAAGTACAGCTCCAAGGTGTAGAAGGCCTGGGGACCTAATATAAAATGTTGCGAGAGCGCCACATGGTGTAATTGAAACGTTAAGAGTAGCACCTGTGTTAACAACAACAAATCAGACAAACGTGGGAGCTGACGGGCGTGTTGATTAACTGCATGGAGGGACCCTTTCGCAACGCGTCAGCATGTCAGATCCCTGGGAAGTACACTTCGAACGCCTGACAGTTTTATGTCGATCAGACCTCAGGAAAGCTGAAACTTAAAAACTGAAAAAATAGAAAATATGTGACTATTTTTACTGTCTGCGTACCATATAATGTACGTCTAAAAACTCAAGAGATGACTACAAATAATAAGAGAATTTGAAAGGTGTCTGGATACGAGATAGCCATGCATAATCCAATAACTTTTGCCAATACTAGAATAACCACTTAGAATAAGTAGTAGAATCTATTTATAATATGGATTTAAAAAGCTATAAAACACAGGAATAAAATGAACAATGAGAATATAAGCTCTATGAGTAGAATATGTAAAATACTATAAAATCTTATTGAAAAACAAAACATGGTATGACTAGAGCAATACCATGTTACTGAAAGAGAAAAATTAATAAATATCTTTCCCTCTTCAACTAATATTTATGTTTAATATGAGTTTAATTTTTAGCCCAATGAAAGTCTTAAACTCTATGCAGAAGAACAAATACCCAAGGATAACCAGGAAAACTTTATAAAAGAAGTGAAAGGAGATTTGCCTTATTAAAAACAAGTTAATAACACAGGAAAAAACAAAACACATGCGTGGGAAGAGCAGCGAGAACGGAAACAGTCCAAGCGCGTGTGAGAGCTTTCTCTGTGGCACAGTGCCATTTAATTTCGGTGGGGAAAGCATGCTTATTTACTAAATGTTACCGTCAAAGTTGACAATCATTTTAGACCAAGAAATTCCAGCTAGATTAAAGGTCTAAATAGGAAGTAACCAAAGCCAATGAAAAGAGAACAAGAAAATTAAGAGACATATAATCTGTATAACATGAGGTAGGGGGGACCATATGGTAGACCCCAGAAGCAAAAAAAAGATATCATGGACTACATAAAAATTTTTTAATTATATATGACAAAAGTTACCAAAGTCAACAGAAACTGCAGAAAGAAACATGGAAACAATCATGTCATGTGTTAAGGTTTTTTAATGTGCAAAACTCCTAAAAATTGAAATAAAAAGGCAACCCGATAGAAAAGTGAACAAAAGATTTGGACAAGCAGTTCAAAGGAGAAAAAATCAAATCACCGAGAGCGTATGACACAATGCCCGGCCGCTCTGCGAAATGAGGGAGCTGGAAGTAAAAGTCATTTCCCCGAGACCGGCAGCTGTCGGGGGCAGGAGATCGCGGGTCCTGCCTTCCACGTGCTGATGGGACATTGAATTGTCACAGAATTTTAGGGAAGTAGTTTGTTAACATCTATTGATTTTTTTTAAATGCTTACTTTTTGACCCAGCAATCGCACATCTGTGGGGAGCAGAAATAAAATACTGTCACATAAGGGTCTCTGAGGAGGGCATGTCGTGCAGTATTGTTTGTATCGTCAGGAAGTAGGGAGCACCTAGATGTCCCATAAGGGGATGAATGACTAAATAATCTGTGGCAAACCCGGGTCATCAGCTGTTACACAGCTCCCACGAAGAATGTTGCTGGATCTGCTGACCAACAGTGAAATCCGCGATATGCACCTCAGTGTAAAAAACCCCTGAAGAGTAAGTAATGTGGACAAAAAATGTCATTTTGAGGAAAAAGAGGAAAGAGGAAAGGAAAAAAGCATACATATATGCAAATGAGTAAAGAAAGGTATGGGAGTATATACCAGCCTGCTATTATTCTGGGCATGGGTGGGACTGGCTGGGGGGATTATTAATTTCTAACTCCATTTAGTTTGACCTGAACATGTTGCTTTATTGTTTGAAATAGAAGTCACATATGTTACACAAAAATCCTACATACATAACTTTTTAAACTAAATTAAGCAAACAGTGTCCCCTTCTCACAGCTGTGAGCACTCGTGTGCTGCTTGGAGCCTTCTGGCTGTTCTCTCAGGAACCAGTGAGTGGCTTCCTATGCCTGTACTGGAGAAAACGACTCCATTCCAGCTTTCTTTTTTTGTTGCACAAAAACTGTTTTTTAAGTGTTTGCATTGCTTGTCCGCAGAAGTGACAGAACAGATCACCCAAGTGTGCTCAGCAAGAAATTAAACAAAGAACATCTCCTTTCCCATTGGAAAGACACCAGTTCTAAGCTCGCTGTCTTCACTTTTGGTAGGAACTAGCTCTGACCTCAGTACGATTTACAAAGATGCCTGCCTCCATAGTCTTAGTTGCAAAACTATGAGCCATAAAAATACACTGTTGACAGAGATGTTTTTCTATCATATTTCTTAAGTTAAGGGGGAAAAGGGGAAGTGGTTTCTCCTTCTGGACAAAGGGGATTCCAGGTGGAAGTTGTCCTATGTGGGTGCAGAGCAGGAAATTGTACTTGGAGCAATGGAAGCAGCCTGCTTCCGGCTCGTTTACAAAACCACAACTGTTGTGCACAGCAATCGCAAGTCCAATTGTGTGCACATCATTCGTCCACATCTGTGAGGTCAGTTTGCACTCCCCCCTCAGTACCACCCAAGAAACAAACCCATCACAGAGTATGACGAGCATGGGAGAGATTGTCAAGATCATATCCTCTCACCTTAGTGCTACTTGGTTTGGTTCAGCCACTGTGCGTAAAATGAGAATTTCACCTGCCAAAGCAAGCTAGTGTCCAGGTGTTTCAGCACATAAAGGAAGGAGGGAAGGGGGCAGGCAAGCAGCAAAACTGTACAACCAAGAAGAGGCAAAAGGTCTTTACACTTCCTCATGTGTATCTATGGACTACAAAGCATTTCAAGTGTAGAATTCTCTTCTACTTATAAGATCTAGTCTCTGGGGCACTTTTTAAAAATAACAAAGTATTGTATGTATACTAAAGTTATATATTATAATAAAATTGACTTCCATGATTCCACCATCCAACCTGATTTAGCAAACATTGAATCCCGACCCACCTTGGTCCCGCATCTCTCTACCGATCCCAACCCGTAGAGGTGACCATTTTCCTCATGAAGTTTTTTTTCTCATTCTCTGTTTTTCCTTATAATTTTATTATGTACTGTGAATCCCTAAACAACATATTGCTTATTTTTGCTTTAACTTTTTAAAGTTTCATAATATATGTATTCTAATGCACCTATGTTTTAATTCTTTT
Source organism: Desmodus rotundus (assembly GCF_022682495.2). Classification (NCBI taxonomy): domain Eukaryota; kingdom Metazoa; phylum Chordata; class Mammalia; order Chiroptera; family Phyllostomidae; genus Desmodus; species Desmodus rotundus. The sequence continues at coordinate 158,827,689 of NC_071388.1, forward strand.
GCGACCTTTCTTTTCATAATTCAACTATGTCATTTCCTCTAGCTTGTTCATTTTACTTTTGTGTTCCATTATATAAATATACCATAGATTTACTTATTCATTCTCCTGCTATTAGACATTTGAGCTATTTTTAAATTATTTTCGGTCACAATGCTGCATTGGACATTTAGATACACATTTCCTGGTTCTCCTATACGCAAAGGTTTCTCTGTGTGTATACTTAGGAGTGGAATTAGAGACTCAGCCTAAAAAAATAATGCTAAATTGTTTTCCAAACTGGTTGACCCCAATCATGTTCCAGCCGGCAGCGTGTGCAAGTTTCCATATGGCACATCCTTGCCAACATGCATCCTCTTCAAACATCTTAATTATTGCCAAACTAGTGGGTATGAAATGATGCCTCCTTGTGGTTTTAATTTCCTTCCAAGGAACACCTGTTCATGTCTTTGTCTATTTAAAAAAAATGAGTTTCTTTTTCTTTTCCTTAAAGATTTGTAGGATTTGTCGAATTCCTTCTTATGTATTTGCATATACCTTCCAGTTTGAAACTTGTACTTTTTCTCTTTTACCAGTATTTTTAAAAATAAAGTCTCCATTTTAAGAGAACAAGTTAATCATGTTTTCTTTTAAAGTTACTATGTTTTATTTCGGTGACTTGTTTTTGAAATCCTTCTCTACCCTGAAGTCAAACAGGTTGTCAGGTTCTGTTCCAGGCCTGCTGGATCGGAACTGTGGGGCGGGGCCCAGAAAAATGTGCTTTCACGGGCCTCTTAGGTGATTCAGATGCAACTGATGTCTGAGAACTGCTGGCCTCAGAGAAAAGCCCCCAAACGGCCAAAAGTTTACATCACAGTAATATGAGTGAAAATCTTAACTTCTCTTACGTTTTTCTATTAAGAGCATTGAAGTTTTGTCTTTGATGTGTAAGTACTTAATGCATATGGAATTCATCTGGAAGTCTCAGTGTATGGTGTGGGGTGATGCAACTTCACGTTCTTCCATTTGGATAAACCGCTTCCCCAGAACCACTCATTGAATTGTCCCTGTCCTTGTCACTTGCCTGCAGTGCCGGTTTTATCATGTATCTTTCCCTCTGCAGTATGGAACTGAAGCGTACAGGAATATATAGAAGTATTTAAGAAGTATAGAATAGAAAGAGATAAGAATTTTGATTTTTTCTTATTTTGAAGAAAATCCTTCTAATAGTTTACTACAGAGTAGAGATGCTTCATGTTTCTTCCTATTGCAGTTTGTGAAAAGGGTTTTTCTTTTTGAATCATGAGCGGATGTAGAATTTTATTGAATGGTTTTCTATGTCTGTTGGGATGAACATATTTGTTTCTTTAACCTGTTAATATGGTTACATCCATAAACTTTCTAATGTTAAACTTGGGTGGATTAAATACATTTTTAAATTGTCTCAAGATTGTCTTTTGCCCTCTGAAATATCCAGATTCTTATCTCCTGTTGTTTTATTTGCATGCTAACTAGGTTTCCCTTAAATGTCATTTCCCAACTTTGCAACAGTCTCAGAACTTGGCCCCTGGCCTCTTCCTTTCTCAGACCCAGCCAGCAGGCGTGTTTAACAGCTCAGGGCTTGGGGTCAGGGCCGCCTCAATTTGAATCGGGTTCACCCATTTGCAGCTGGTGAGACTGGACAAGTTACTAAACTTTTCTGAACTTACTTTGCTCACCTATAAATTAAAGCTTTTGATGTATTCTTCACAACAGCATATGAAGCAAAGCCAAATAATGCATGGGCTTAAGATACCGGAATGATGCAGGTCGCCTGTTGTCACTAGACATGTAATTCTTTGGTAGGCTCCTTTGTGGACCGAAGATGGCATTTTTCTTTTCCACTACAGATCATGGGCACTTCATGGTTGAGAACATGCATTTTATGCTAGTGAAATTTTATTCATAAATCCAATAATTTATTCAACAGAGTTAATTACCTATTATGTGTTGGATACCTTGTTAGGCTGTGGGTGATACATTGTTTCACAAGACAAGCATGCTCTCTGCCCTCATGAATTACAGGGAAGACAGGTCATTGAGCCTTGGGTAGACGGGCCGGTATGGAGAGCTCTGGGAGAGCTCTCGTACAGTAGAGGGGATAAGGGAAGCCAGACCAAGACCTGAAGTCCTGAGTGTGGTGGTGAAAGGGAAGAGGAAGACTATTCGAGGAGGATGGGATAGTATGTGGGTAAAAGTTCACTCTATTTGAGGAATAGGAAGGGGATTCAGGCTGCCTGCAGTAGGGTATAGAAGATGATTGGAGGCTGGACAGGCGTAAATGGAGACTAGCTTGGGAGACTAGCTTGAAGGCATTCACAGAGGTTCAGATGAGAAACGATAGTGTCGTGGAGGAGCAGCAGCAGCAGTGAGAAAGTGGATAGTTTCTAAACATATTAGGAGGTAGAATTAATGGGATTTGGAAAACCAGTGATGCAAGGGATAAGAGAAAGAATCACTTGCAGGTTTGAGCAAAAGTGTGGATGAGAAAGGAAACAGTAGAGGGGGAGGAGAGGTTTGAAGAGTGTCAGATGCTACTGAGAAGTCATGGAAAATGAGGTCTGAAAACTGTCCATTGGATTGAGTGACCTGAAAGTCAGTGACGACTGAAGGGGCATTAGGAGCATTCTGAACCACCAAGGGGACCTTCTGAACCATATCTACTATATTCAGGCATTTTCGGAATTAAGTGGACAATAGAATATGCAAGCCAGCCGATCAAATGCATTTTTTGATTACTCTCCATTGTGACCATTGCGTAGACACTGATTCTAAATGTGTTTAAGGCCTCGGGCCCCTTCTGTCTCCATGCTCCTGGCATCCCATTAGTCCTTGACCCGAGTCAGGAAAGAGGAGCAGCGGTGCAAGCGTTTCTCCCCATTTTCCTCTCTCCTCATACTTGTTTTGTCAGGGTGGTAGATCCTAAAGAGGAACTTGAAAAAAAGTCCCTTTAAACTCAACTAAGTCATCTCTATTTTCTTGAGGAGAAGAGAGTACTGAGCAGGCAGGGGTGTGAGGCAACAAACTAACACTGAAGGCATTAAGCTTTCATAGGAGTCTTGCTGGCTTCTCTGCGGACAGGTACTGCACTAGGGATTTACTTATCAAGGAAATGAAGATCACTTTTCTGTAGAACTCATTTCTCCCTCATAAAGCAAAATCGTTGACTTCTTTCCACATTTTTTTTAGGTTGACCTGACTAAATGTGTCTTAATATTGTATCTGGTTTTAGTGACTTAAATTTTTATTTCCCTTCCTGCTTGGCAACCTTAAGGAAATTGATAAAAAACGAATAAGTCAGCACCAGAATGTTCACTGTAGCCCTGTCAATGTAATGATGGCAGAAAACTGGAAACAGGAATATCCATAAGTAAAGAACTGAATAAATTATATTACACCCTTAAAATAGAATATTAGCCATTAAAAAGAATAAACTACATAATCATGTGTTGATATGAGAAGATATCCAAAAACACAAGATGCAGGACAAATATGTCGAGACACACGCACACACACTTATGTGCGCACAGACCTTTTCCGGGCAGATCCATTAGAAGGTGGTATCGGGGGTTGCCGTGGAGCAGCACGGAACGGGGGTGGGAAAACTTATTCTTATTTGATGCCCTTGGTTCTACATGGAATGTTTTCTCATTTTGCACATATTGCTTTTAAAATAATAATGTTAAAGTTACTGTAGTTAATACTTAAAATTAATAACCTTCGCACTTTTGACTGTTTAGCTTCTCCTAGGTTTTTTCATCTTTCTGCTTCCTCTGGCTCCACCGTCTCTCCGAGCACTTCTCATGCCCATACATGTTTATTCTGGAATTCTCATCTTTGCAACAGTGATTGCAACGGCGCTGATGGGAGTGACTGAGAAGCTAATATTTGCCTTGTAAGTTACATAGTTTTCCTAATTGTACACTTAAGCTATAAAATGTTAAATACATGTCCATTGGAAAAAGGCATAAAATGTAACAAAAAATTTAAATGTTAAACACTAAAAGTTTTAAATATTTATGCTTAAAACATTTATTGTATTCTATGTAATACAATATAGCATCGCATGTACTATTATACAGTGTATTATATTAGACAGTATAACATTGCTAAATGCTCGAAGGAGGGCTGAAAGGCGTAACAAATTCTACTGCTCTGAAAACACTATTGACATTGTGCATGACCTTACCGTCCTTTTGATGTGCCTGTTTTTATTCATTGTAATTATGGTGTATATACGTTTTCGTATCATCCTCTTTTCATTAAATTTTTTTTTTCATTTATTGATTTCAGAGAGAGGGGAAAGGTGGGAGAAAGAGAGGGAGGGAAACATTGATGTGAAAGAGAAACATTGATCAGTTGCCTCCTGCATGTGGTCCAACCGGGGACCAAACCTACAAGTCATGTGCCCTGACTGGGAATTGAACCCATGACCTTTTGGTCCACAGGACAACACCCAACCAACTGAGCCACTCCAGCCAGGGTGATCCTTTTTTCATTTTTTAACTGATACAGGTGCTCTGGATGCTATGTTATTTTCATACCAATGATTTTTTAAACAATGGTATACTCTTCCATTGAGTGAATTATAGCAGAAAGTTCTCCTTGACATCAAGCTTTAAGGGAATTACATTGAAGCTGTACCAGTGTGCATTTTGAGCAGATAAATTCAAAACTGTCTGGCATGTTGCTGTCACAGTCTATGTGTAATTTTCTCTTTTCATTTGTAGGAAAAATCCTCCCTACACTACGTTGCCACCAGAAGGTGTTTTTGCAAATATCCTTGGCCTTCTGATTCTGGTCTTTGGAGCCCTCATTTGTTGGATAGTCACCAGACCACAATGGAAACGTCCTAAAGAACCCAATTTGACCCTCCTTCAGCCCAATGGAGGCACTCCGGAGCGAGTGGAAAGCTCCATGGCAATCAACTTTGGCAAGATGGACAAATCCGATTCGGAGTTAAATGATGAAACAGCAGCGAGGAAAAGGAACGTTGTTGCCCTGGACGAGGCTACTCAGAGGTCCACCATGTAAAACGTTGTAGAGGTGTGGCCGGGTAACTTCGCTTTCGAAAACTAGCTCTACTGTTTAGCTTCTCCTATTTAGCCATAAGATGATTGAGCTTCATAGAGTTAATATTTGTGTTAATCCCGAAATAGGATTTCTTGAAAGAGTGTGTCTGAGTGAGGCCTGTGAACTTACCTGGACTGGAAAGGAGATGGTTGATGTAAATGATGCAGCTGTACACTGTGGTTCTCTTACCTCTTGTTGAGGACCAAAGCATCCTGTGCCTTGCAGAGAACAGATGCTCAAACTGTGTCTGTTTATTGGTGAACCTGAAAACCTGGCAGCCCTGGGAGTTTCTCCAAAACACAACTTAGTCCCAAGGCTTCCCTGGGGTTTGGCACATTTTACAATCCATTTCCAAACTTAATTAGAATGGGCATATGCCTGTATTCTTAAGCAACATAAACTGTTCTAAAAACCTCGAAGAGCACTTTCCTCAAGGTCCTGTTTTTATTTTTTAAAAGTACTTGCATGGCACTTGCTATGTGCCAGACACTCTTCTAAGCACTTTGCAAACCTTAGCTCATTCAGTCCCCAGACAAAACTTAAGAGGTAGGAACTATTATTATCTCCACTTCACGGATGAGAGATCTGAAGCCTGAACGGTTGGTAACTTGCTTCAAAGTCCTAAGTGGTGGTGGAACTGAGATTCAAAACCTGCCAGTCTGGCTCCTCAGTCCATGAGTCTAGCCACTCCACCAGGCTGTTTTTTCTGTTTTATACTAATTTGCACCTACTTTGACCCTCCCCTGAGTACAATGCAGCAGCTGGCATGCAGTGGGGTTGTTAATGTTAACCCTTTGGCCCTTTTCCAAAGGGCAGGCTCCTCAGATAACCCAAGAAATAGGTCCCAGGCACCTTCCACTGCCCACAAGCCATGCCTACCCTGCTGCCTCTTCGTGCTGACAGTTGTGTCTTGATGACAAAGAAAGGTTTGGACAAGAACATCTGTAGATTTCAGGATAATCAGTCACAATTTTTGTTCTTCACAATCTTGGCTGCTGAACAGTTTGGGGTTTGAAGAGAGGACAGGCTTACCTCATGGTCTGCCCTTCCTGGGGCTAATAGCTAGGGTCCTTCCAGATCTGGGGCGTGGATTTTAGGGGATATCTTGAGCTCTGTGTTCTCGGTAGTGAACTGAGCCTCCGAGGTGACAGCTCTCATGCATGGAGACCTCTCTGGGCTGACTTAAATTCAAACTTAGAGCAGTGCCTTGCTGAAACGATGTTTTTCATTTTGGGGTCAGTTTTCGGTTTCCCTGCAATGTTCAAATGGGGCATTTTAATGTGGATAAACATCTTATACTTTTATGCCAAATACACTTGACTTTTTTGGTGTTTAGTGGATTTCCTTTTAGGTTAATTGGTAATTACTTCCATTGATTGCATGTTGAATATACTTCATCACGTCCTGTAAGCTTCATGGATAACCATTCCAGAGTCCCCTACCAAAACACTGTTTTCTTCTTACGTGATTCTATCTCCAAAATTGGTAGTAGTGTCAGAAGGACTGCCAGTGCCCGGCTCAATGCCTGGCAAATAGTAGGCACAATTCCATTTAACAGTAGAGCATACTATAATTTTGGTGCTAAGTAGGAGTAATTCCATTGTCACACACAAACATTGATAATGGATGTTTCATTACATGGAAAGGCACAGAATTCCAGGAATTTTTTGGCGGGAAGTGTCAGTGACAGCCTCAAAAATGGAAACTTCCATTCCATTTTATATAAGCCAAGAAAGGTCATCAGTGGAAAGTTAATTATGAACTTGGTGCTTCAATATTCTGCTCCTTTGCCAAGTATTCGAACACCCTGCATCTCAGCCCTTCAGTGTACCTTCCCTGTGGGCTAATGTTAGGGTAATCTTACAGATATTATGGGATCTTTTCCCTCTTTCTCAGCCTTTCGGAAAACAATGCATAATAAAATATACCTAGAACAACTTTCTGTTTGAGACTTCTTTCAATGGGGTTCTATTCTAAAGATAATTGTCCTTTATCTTTCAAAAGCTAACATTTGTTTCCTAAGGCATCTCCCCCCAAAATATCTCATTAAAAAGCCACAAAAAGAATAGGGGAGAAGAAAGCCTTAAGTATCAACTGCAAAACAGTGACTGAAATCTCCACAAATAATTATAGTTTATATCGTCTGCAGAGATAACCTGGCGTGGCTTACCCCATAATCTAATTTCAGGGTGAAAGAAGCTTTATTTTAACACTCATGTAAATCGACACTAACGCCTTTTCTGTGGAAGGGTTTCTTCTTGAGAAATTAGACTGTATGCTTTGATTTAATGTTATCAAACATGTACAGTTTCCCATGTGCCTCGTGTCAAACTGAATCCACCCTCTGAGGTACTTTCTTTCCTTTCTTTGCGTGGTTTCATTTCGGCTGTGATGGTTAGAAACAGCATCACGGACCGTACAATCAAATGACAAAGAAGGTGATTGCAATTTTTAAGGGCGACTGACCAGTGGTTTGTGTTTCTAAAATAAAGAGGATGTCTTACTTTTAATTAGGCTATTTCCCCACTGAGTTGGAAATTCCAGGGCAATACTAGTTGACCACAGCTGCCAAATCTAAAAGCTCAAAGAAGAAGTAGAGGTTTATGCTAATTTTATTGCCACATGATAGAATATTTATCTTGGCCTGTCCTTTCTTCAGATAATTCCAACAGAAAATTGTAACTGCTATGTCTTAGAGCTGCACATAGAAAGGTGTAGAAGAAAGACAACTATTATTCTTTATTCCTTATAAGGTACCTGGAAAAGATTTCTATGTTTGAATTTGTCTTTTTATCTCAGCACATTTATGGAAAAACATTAAATAGCCTGAATATTTTAAAATTTTGTAGAAGAAAACATACATCTATTTTTTCCTGACTTGTTTTTATGTAGCAATAAAATTATTTTGGAATCTATTTGTCTGTGATATCAATTTGTTCAGGCTAGTAGGTGCAGACATTGTTCTAAAAGTTTCTTTCCCATGGAAAATTTTTGTGAGTTCCCTTATTGTAGATGCTGTCGCATGTCTCTCCACAGTGTACCCCGAGTGCCGCACCTTTTGCATTGCTAGAAGGGTTAGGAAACCATTTCAAAGCTGCCGTGGGTGGGTCCTGCGTCCAGGGTGTGAACTGGAGCCACGCTCGGTGTGAAAGGCAGGCACAGAGGTAGGCGGCTCAGCAGGCACAGCTGAAGCTGGAAAAGCATGGAAGAGAACCTGTTAAGTGCTGGTTATTACAAAACTCTGTGTTACTAGTTACTTGTCCTTGAGAAAGTACATAATTAATAATGGACAAATTGTTGGGATTTCCATTTCCCGAATAAGAAAGATCATTAGCACCTAAGTGGTTCCAGTACTCATCGAGTCTTAATTTAACCTCCCATTTAGGCTTTTTTCACCTACTCTTTGTCTCCTGGGAAGTGTTAATGGCATTTTATATGGCAACACCGTAATGTATATAATATATGTCCTATTATTTCCATAGAATTGTAATATTGTATGTGAATTGAATTTTTAGGTTAAATTTTGTCACTGTTTTATATAATTAATCTCAGGGGTCCTGTGTTTCACTACAGACCTTAATTGGCAAGTACTTTTGACACTTCATAAATATATGGCTCAAGTACGTTACCATATAATTTTACAGGTATTAGCTCATTTAATATGCAGTTGTAATAGTGCCCATGATGCCCTAGCCCCTCTGAGGCAGCTCTGTTTTACGGACCACATGTTACCTGTATCTCAGCCACAACTGATTGGAGGAGGGTGGGAGAGAACATGTCACCCACACACAGCCTCGCCATGGCTGGTGAGCCGGCCTGGCAAGAAAAGAAGATGCTCTTTCACTTCGCTTCAGATTGAGGAATAAGGATTTCAGAGGAATTTGGTTCTCTCTCTTCTGGGAACTTGAATGGGGCAAGACTTCAAGAATGAGTTAGTGAGAACCGAAGCTAGATGAATGCCTAGAGATAGGAGCCACGAGGGAGAGTCTAGACTAGGGATCAGAAACCATCTCTTAAAAGTCAAATAGGTTTTGTGAACCACACAGTTTCTGCTGCAACCACTCAACCCTGCCTTTGCAGCTAAAAGAGGCCACGGACAATAACAAATGAATGAGTGCGATTGTGTTCCCACAAAGTTGTGTTTGTAAAAACCGCGGCAAGCCACATTTGGCTCACAGGCCAAAGTTTGCCTGGACTACGAGATTTGGCCATGATACTTCACGGCAGGCTGAAGTAACGAGAAATCAAGAACCAGGTGGTAAAGAGAAAATACGGACGGCAGAGAGGAAGAACTGGTAGCTGGTGACAGGAAACACAAGAGAACAGTGCAGCAGTGGTGGGAAGGGTGGCCGACTCACGTTAGTGGCCGGCACTAGAGTGAGGATCCACAGAACCCTCTGAGGATTCCTCAGGGCTGGAAGGTCTCTGTCTCCTCTTTGGCCCTAAAGAAACTTCAGTGATTTAAATACCATTAACACCACCTTGCGAACAAGGAAACTTAGGTTCAGAGAGGTCAGGTGTTCGCCCAAGGTCCCAGCTGGTAAGCAGCAGTCAAAATAGACACCCGGCTCTACTGACTCGTAAATTCAGGATGCTTTCCACCGCAAAGCAGCACGGCGGTGCACTTGGAAATGCGCCGCCTAACGAACACCACCCTGCGATCTAAAGCGCAAAGATTGCTTTTGTAAGATGAACGACCATCTGTTCATTTGTAAATTTTAAACATCTTTAATAAGGCATACAATCTGTGCTTTAAATGGAAGTTTTGGTACCAAATGTCCTCTGTGGTAATCTCCAAAGATGACCACCACTGGTCTCCTCCCCCTGCGCGCACCCTCGTGGCAGGGGTGATGTCTCTCTCCTCTTTCCCGGAATCTGGCCTGGCCTTCCAGCTTCCTTTCAGCGACGGAATGTAGGAGAGACATTCTGAGAATCTTCCCACACCATAAGAGAACTTACGGCTTCTGTTTCCTCCTCTTGGTATAGCCATTACATTGTTGAAGAAGTCTAGAAAAGGCCACTTGAAGAGAGACAACGAGAAATGATAAATGGTCGTTATTTTAAACCACTGTGTTTTGAGGTGGTTTGTTATGCAGCAAAGGATCTGGCACACAATTCTTATTTAAAAGATTAAGATGGGTATAGACTAAATAGGAAGTGTTTTCCAGAGCATTTCTGTAGGATTTATTACATTTTCCTTAGGGTGGTTTTGTTTTGTTTTTTGTTTTTTTGCTTTGTTGAAAAAGAAGCTTGGAAAACACAGAGTTAAACAATCTCTTTAATGTAGGACTTTGCATACCTTTCCCCCATATCTTATTATGAACATTCTCAAACATACAGAAAAGTTGAAAGATTTAGAATGAACATGCACACACTTACCACCTAGAGTCTATCATTAACAATTTGTTATATTTGTTTTATCACATTCCTACCTATTCATTTCTTGATTCATCAAATATTCCTTAAATTTTTGATACACTTCAAAATGTTGCAAACCAGTAAATTAGTGTGGGTGAAATTTTCTGTAATAGTTTTGTCAGGTTTTACTATCAGGTAAAGCTAGCTTCACAAAAAGTTGTTGGGGCATGTTCCCTCCTCTATTTTCTAAAAGAATTTAATACTGCTGTTATTTCTTCTTGAAGTTTGATAGGATTTGTCAATTCATCATCTGGACCTGAGTTTTCTTTATGGGGAAGGTTTTGATAATGTTTTTGATAATGAACCTAATTTCTTTAAAAGTTATAGGGTTATTCAGATGATGTTTCTTCTTGTGTTAGTTTTGGTAAATTTTATTTTTCAAGGAATTTGTTTCAACTAAGTGGCTTTGGAGAAACCAGGGCCTTCCCCCAGCGAAAAACAAAAGGTAAACATGGAAACTTATTCAGTGCCACGCCTGTCTTTCAAATGACAGTTCTACCATAATTTCTGTTTTCCAGTGTCTTCGGGTAGTTTTTAAAAAATATTTCTTTAAGAATTATGGGTTATTAACTGTGAAAAGGTTTGTCCAATAGAAGCTACTCTTCTATTACCGGAAGCCAGAACTTGCTAATATGTAATGTGCATCTTCAAGATATAGAATATAATATTATCCTAACTTATTTTAACCAGAGAGGTTTTTTTTCAATTGGACAGCTGCAGAGTGATGGCTTTGTTGTGGAAAACCTGATTAAAGGACAGCCTCTCTCAAGGTGCTCTCACAACTCCTCACCAGGTACAGACCTTGCTTATTAGCCACTTAGATTTTCTGCTCACTTAATTAAATGCTGTACAAAACATACCAGCTTTAAACACCTTGCAAAATCCTCAGGCAAGGGAAGCAAAAGAAAAATAAACAAATGGGACTACATCAAACTAAAAAGTTTTTGCACAGCAAATGAAACCATCAACAAAATAAAAAACTGAATGAGAGAACATATTCACTGGTACATCTGATAAGGGGGTAATATTCAAAATTTATAAAGAAGTTATAAAAGTCAACACCAAAAAACCCCAAATCATACAATTTTAAAAAATGGGCAAAGGACCTGAATAGACACTTCTTCAAAGAGGACATACAGATGGCCAATAGACATATGAAAAGATGCTCAGCATCTTTAATCATCAGAGAAACACAAATTAAAACCGCAATGAGGTATCATCTCACACCTGTCAGGATGACCATCATCAGTAAATCAACAAACAGCAAGTGCTGCCCACAAATTCTTTGGTATTCCTCCCACCAAAAAAGCAGAGCCTGATTCCCCTTCCCTGGAACAGTGACTGGCCATAGTCACCTGCTTCTGACTAACAGAATGTGGCAGAGGTGATGCTGTGTGACTTCTCAGACAAGACCTCAAAAGGGGAGACAGCTGTTGATGTGTTTCCTTCTCTCTTGGGGTGTTTGCCTTTGGAATCCAGCCAGCATTTTAGGAAGCCAGCAGCCACATGGGCAACCCTCGCTGAGGCCCTGGTTCACAGCCAGCACCAACCAGCAAACCAGCAACCGGTGAGTAAGGGAGCTTTCCGATGGGCAGCCACCAGTCTCAGGCCACCCCAGGTGATGCCCCAGGGAGCTGAGGCAAACTGTCCTTGCCAAGCTCTGCTCAAGTTACAAATTCATCAGAAAAATAAATGCAGCCATTGTTTTAAGGCTCTACGTTTTGTGGTGCTTTTTATGCAGCCACAGGTAACCGCTTGTTGATATGCAAATGTCTACTAGAAATATCCACATATCTGTAACAGTTACAACATTTTATGCATTATAAATTACAGTTACTTTATGGCCCCCAGCTTTATCACTTACTGGCTCTGGGTCATTCAGCAAGTCAGCTTCACCATCTGCAGCTGTAAGATAGAGATAAAAATACTTGTCTTTAAAATATGTCACTTGTGAAGAATATATAGCAACAAGGAAAATGATGATATTTGATGGCTCTAAAACTAGACACAAATGGTTACAAGTGTAAAAATGTGAGGATATGGGGATAGATGAATTAGATTCGCAGGTAAAAAGTAATCTTTCCTCCCATTTTCCAAATTTCTGGAAGATTATTTACTTTAGTAATAAAAAGAAGTAAGTTTAAAATCCTATTGTGCCCTTCCAGCTCAAACCCAGTGAGTGGGTCCGGGGTTGTTCCTTCTCACTGACCTCCCTGCTGGCTGAAGCAGGTAGCATCTTGGACAGGGAGCAGGGACAAAACAGCATCCTGTTGCTTGGAGTTTGGGGGTCAATTGAAGATTGACTCTAGAACTCTGACTTCCTGCCTCCCCAGCCAGCACACCATTCCCTCACCCTGTAGCTCCGCAAGGCTAGTTAGTTCTCTCCTATATGTGCTAAGCATTAATATCAATGTCACATTAAATAGCCGTTAAATAACCAGAAGTCTCAGCGACCTGAGCTGGAGGCCATGTAATCCAATGGTTGGGGGAGTCAGTCCACAGGCACAGGTTGGAAACCTGCCACCACCACGCGTTGTCTGGGGGCTTTGCGGATGTAAGGAAGAATGCTGAGAAAAGGTCATCCTGGAGTACCTGAGTGGGCCCTAAATGCAATGACAAGTGTCCTTATGAGAAAGGAAGACACACACACAGAGCAGAAGGCCATGGGAGGAGGGAGACAGAGATAGGAGTTATGCAGTCACAAACCAGGAGTGTCTGGAGCCACCAGAGGCTAGAAGAGGCAAGGAACAGTTTCTCCCTTAGAGTCCCGGGGCGGGGGGGGGGGGGGGGGGTGGGGGGGGTGGGGGTGGGTGTTAGGCACAGCCCCGAGGACCCCCTTGACTTCGCCTCCTAGACCTCAGGAACTGGGAGAGAGCGCACCTCTGTTGGCTAAGCCACCACCAGTGTGGTCGTTTGCTGGGGCAGCCCTAGGAAACAGATGCAGTGGATGGACCTCACAATCATAACATCGGAAAAAAGCCAAGGCACAAAAAAGCAACACTTAAAGTTTTAAAAACATGAAACTGATACTTTATATTGTTTATGGATACATATTTATTGATCAAAGTGTTAAGAAATAAGTGGGGATGATCAACAGCAAACTGAGGGGGAAGGAAGGACAGGCAGTGAGGGGACGCGGAGGGCGTCACCTACATCGATGACGTTGCATTTCTCCGCACTGAGTGACAAGGTCGAGCAAGATCGATATCACATTTTTCTACCACTATGTATGAACTATTTCACAATAATTAGATTTAAGATAACATTTTAAAAAAGAAAATATTGACAGCATTTTGAAGTGGGGAGCTTCTTCGATACGGGATGACCTTTCGAATGTCACCCAGAACGACATGATTTGGTGCATATGTAGCTCCCGATCCTTAACAGGCAGATGGAAATCACTTTGTTAATATGCAGTGTTCTGATGGCGGTTATAAATAATTCCAACAGTAACCTTTTTCATTGGAGAAACACCTGTACAGTGCTGACTCTGATTACTCCCTGTGGATATTGCTTAGCTAAAAATTAATATATCATACTTGCTAGAATGACAGACTGTGGGCTGGAATAAGAGAAAACAGTAATTTATAAGATGGAGTAATTACTGGAGGATCCAGGTACTATTTACTGAATTCTTTGTTCTCAAGCCAACAAAATTATTCAGTCCACCTTCCCAGAGTCCTTTATTAGCCTTAATCCTAGGTTGTCTATCAAAAACAATACTGTTGTGGATTAATAAATGCCACAAACCCGTAATAAACCGCTCAGGCCCTTGGTCTTACAAGGTAATAAGTGAGCTCAGCTGAAGCATTATCAAAGTGTGACTGACTGGGCTGAGGGGCACGCGCTCCCTTGGCGGGGCGGAGGCCGACCCCCTGGCTGCACTATCTGGAAAATCCACGAGGTGGCAGCAACTCCAAGGCTACCAACCAGTGTCCTCCAGGGGCAACAGAGGCTGTCCTTCGACCTATTCATTACAAAAGGGCGGCTGTGGTTTCGAAGTGGACTTGGTTGTTTCTTTTAGTGCTGGGATTTAAAAGACATTGTGACTATTTTCAGTGGAAAGTTATTTGGGTTCAATCACAACTAATATAAACAATAGTTTGATATTGGGTATAAGCAACCTCCCATTCTTATCCCCGCCCTCCCTTTTTCTGGTACACTTGGTGAAATACTTCATTTTAAAAACATGCCTAGTTCCCAAAGTGCCACAGACATGTGAATAATTTTAAATAATAGACATGCATTCATGTTGTGAAGGTACAGTGGGAGTCAACATCTACACCACTCAGACAAACACTTTCCAACAATTTGCATTTTATAAGGGAAGAATCATTTGACAGCAGGTAAATTACAGCTGGTTCCCGTGGTCTCTCCTTGTGGGCACTATTGCTGAAATCCAGATTCCACTGGGGTGTCCCATCAAGTCTCTAGTTTGCTTACTCTGTCTTACAGTGCCCAGATTTGGGAGCTCTGAACCCTTGAGCACCTAAACTCCCCAAAGGCTGATCAGGTAGTGGTCCTCAGATATTTCTGAGCTGACACCACCGAATTTTCCAAGTAAAGAGAGACTGTCTCACACCCCTTGGATGTAAACATTCTAAGCAAGCTCCGGACGTGAGAAAGAGAAAGACAGGACCATGAATTAGAAAAATGAACGTAAATGTGGCATACTAGAAAGAACACGGCCACTGGCGCCTGAGAACCAGATGCGAGCCCTTTCCCAAGCTCTGTGGGGATCTGCCGTTATGTCCTCTGCGGGATGGACTGAATAATGCCTCTGTTGCGGACCACTGGGTCACTGTGAGACTCAAATGGAGCAAGTCGTCTAGATGCTGGGTAAATGTGTGTTGAATTCTGCTAAAGAAAAGGATGGCGAGAGGACTTTAAAAACCATTCTTTAATAAACAACCCCAAATATACAAGCACAGTGTTTCATAGCCACAACAGACAGTGTGGTAATAATTTTTAGAAATGAACTACGCATATGCTTCCAACCTTATGGAGCAGTGGCCCTAAACTCTGAGAAGCTCTTAAAAATGCCCAGTGCCCAGGGTTTTCGGGGTGGAAAGCAGCCATCGTCTCTGTGTTGTCATTTGATTGGTTTAAGCTCCCTGGGCACTGGGTTATTAACAAGCGCCAGGGTTGAGAGCCACTGCTCTGTGCAAAAGCAAGTTAGTGTCATTACCGAATATGTCTATCACTGGGTCAGAGTAAAAATCAGTATCTAGTTGAAAAAATTTCTGCTACTTATGGACAGAAATAGGGTGTGTCTGAATCACTATTCTTTGTTATGAAACATACTATTTTCTTCTCTTTGTACAAAATAAATATTGTTTGGTGCAGAAAATGTGAAAAGCACAATAGTACTTGGTGGAGATGAATCCTCAGCCCAGGCATGTGCCCGGACGGGGAATTGAACCAGCAACGTTTCACTTTGTGGGATGACGTCCAAAATCTACTTTCAATAATGTACTTATTCAAGCCACTTCATTTGGACTTTGCTTTTGAAAGAAACATTTTTTTCTCTTTATTTTTAGTACTTGCTCTAATTTCCAGGTGACTGCAGGCAGCTTATCTTTCAGAATTTGTAATTACATGAAGGAGAAAATTCAAGGTTTTACAGCTGAGCCTGATGACATATCACGATCCCAGAAGTGAAAAAAGCAGATCCCCTTGCACCTATTTATTAATGGAATCTTTCTACCCTCAAGGGTGGCTTGCCTTGTAAACCTGGTGTAGAGAACACGCTTAGTACTGGTGGGGGTTCCAGGAAATATGACTTTTTTTTTTACCAGAAAAAATTAAATAAATACTTCACAGTTTTTGTTTTAACAGTGTAAGGTAACCTACCATCTGCTTTGAATACTGACAACATGTAGTATTTGAACAACTTTATTACAAGAGACCAATGCATATTCATTGTAGAAAATTTGGACAAGTTAAAAAGTATCAAAAAAATCTTTAAATTCCTTAACCCAGAGATAACCATTGTTAATAATCTATTACAAGCATCCCCAAGTACCTTAGTAAATTAGGAATATCCTCACTTCCTCTCTGGTTCATAAAAATCTACTTTCAGGCAGAAATCTTGTCCAATTTTCCTGCTCCTTATCCTAAGAAGTTGGCATAGTAAATCTGAGACATTTTAAGAACTATTCTTTCCTCACATCCTCCATATGTTCTATTTGGGGAAAAATATTATTAAATAATCTAAAATTTTATGATGTTTATTTTCATAGTGAAATTATTCTACTTGTTTCCACAAGTGGAAATTCAACTGTTTAATGATTTCTAGTTTTTTCCCAGCATCCCTCAGCAACCCGTCCTTAGTGAGTTGGCAGCCCACCACTTGACAAGCTAACTAACTACATTAACCCCTGCTTGCAGCTCACACACTGTGTTCAGTCACTAAAATACCACAGGGTGCTGCAAAACAATTACTAGAACCACGATTTGATCAGTGTTTCAGGCTTTACAATAGGTCCATATACAGACATTTCAAATGTGCTTTATGATGTTGTCACCATAGCAACGCTGTGAAACATTAATTTTATCTCTGTTTTATAAGTGACAAAACTGAGGTTTGAAAATGTTAAGTGATTTCCTAAAAATTTTACATTGAGGGAGTGGCAGAACTGAGAAAATGGTACTTTTTAAAATTTTCTACTACTGACCAATTTTTGTTCTTAATTTTCTTATTAAAGTGTTCAGAATAAAAAAAAAGCCTTCATTGTGAAAATATGAGACAAATATGCAGATGTTCATGCTTCTTGGCGTGCTGTAGTAAATTCCTTTGTTTCTGACGCTAAAGGAAATAGGATGTATATGGACCTCTGCACTATCTTTTCAGTTTTTCTGTAAATCTAAACTGTTCTTAAAAAGTTTATTTAAATGTAAAACGAGAAATCTTTTAAAATTACATATGAGTCAAAATATAGACAAATAGTTCTTTCAAAATTTCCATTTCTGCCTTGACTGCTTTATAATGCTGTGATGTCCTGTAAGCAGACCCTGGGTGATGCTCCCGATTAGAGGGCTGAGATCTTCCAGCCAGGAGACCACACCCTGCCTAACCCTGTCTTTCCATGAAATGAAGCACTTCTCCACTGTGGCCAAAGACACATTTCCCCTCTGGGTTTCAGCCCAGAAAGGCGCGGGCATCCATAAGTCCAATTTTACCCCTCCAGCAGAGAAGGGTAATACCCCTAAGGGATGATTGACTCAGAACAGTGGGTGAACTTCCATCACCGTTCAGCAATCACACGTCACCTCCCAGCGCAAGATCCCACAACGTGGCCTCGGTCTGCTCCGGAATGTCACAACGATGAGCTGGCGACTCTTCTGGGAGAAACGGGGCCCGAGCACAAGATCCAGTCACTTTGCCTGCCTGTGGCATTGTGCTTAAAGTCGTCTTTCTTTTACAAGTGACAAAATGTGTTTAGCAATCTTGTTTTGTTAAAGAGGACTCCATCTTTGCCCACTATTTTCCTTTCCATCTTCCATCTTCCAAGGATGGATCTGCCAGATGGGTTCTTGGGGAACTTGGGAAACTGGATTTAGAGGAAAGACTGAGGACAAGAAGCAGTCGGGCTAGTCCGGATAGAGAAATTTCTCAGTGAGAGTCCCTGAATTTTATCCAGCAGGTGGCCTTCCAGAATCTCTAGCTTCCTTCGAAGCTGGGTATGGCTCCATGACTAAGTTCTGGCCAATGGGCTGTGAGCGAAAACCATGTGGGCAACTTCTGGTGTATGCCTCTAAGAAGAAGGGGTTTGTCTTCCCTCCTTTCCCTTTCTGCTAGCAGAAATATTGGTGTGGGGATGACCAAAAGGTCATGAAGAGGAGGGCAATAGCCAAAAGATGATAGAACAGCAAGAGGGAAACATACTGAGCCCTTGACTATTTGTAAAGCCACCATATTTCACATGAAAGAGAAATAATCATCTAACTTGTTAAAGCCACTGAAAGCCATTTCATATTGGCCTGAGTGGATTTCCTCCCAACGTCAATATCTGTGTCAGCGCCTGGAGTACCTTTCAGGCTCTGGGCCCTCCCAGCACCCCCTACCCCTCCATAATTGACGGGGCCAGGTTTGGGAGGGTACAAGGTACAATTTGTTCTGTACTTTCTTTCTTTCTTTACTCTCTCTGTCTTGTGGTTCTTAGGTAGTTCTCTGTGAAAAGCATTACACAATGTCCTTTCCCCCATTCTGTTCTCTGCTCTTAGCTTTCAGTCAATCAATCAATCTCTCTTGCTCCCTCTGAGGCTCTGTTATTAAGCTCACCACCTTTGTGCGGTTGGCATCTATTAAGGCTGCAGTTCTGTGGTTCTGCTGCTCATTCCCGACTGACTTGCTGCACAGTGGAATGGGGCAATTTACTGCCTTCAGAAACCTCTGTCTCCGCAGACACAGGAAAAGGACAGCTCTCTCACATAAAACCACCAGAAAGATTACTTTCCCAAGGAAAACAAACAAATTCTCAGTGTCCTATCTCACGACACAGCCACTCTGGGGAGAACTAATTGGATCCCAACTCAATCCAAAGACTGAAACCCTCCCCACTCCCACCTCATCCCTGCAGAAAGCCAGCTGTTATGTCTGG
The DNA here is from genome assembly GCF_022682495.2 of Desmodus rotundus. Classification (NCBI taxonomy): domain Eukaryota; kingdom Metazoa; phylum Chordata; class Mammalia; order Chiroptera; family Phyllostomidae; genus Desmodus; species Desmodus rotundus. The sequence continues at coordinate 158,846,798 of NC_071388.1, forward strand.
GGCGGGGGGAGGGGGGATCATTTGCTCAAGCCAGAGAAAATTGTATTTTGAAACACACAATAATTGATAGTCCAGGCAAGCTCTTGGCACCAATTACAAGCAGCTGCAGGAATTACAGTGAAGTTGGACCTCTTTTAAAAAAATCCTTACCCTAGGATATGTTTATTGATCTTAGAGAGAGGAAGGGGGAGGAAGAGACAGACAGATAGATGGAGAGAAACATCAATGTGAAAGAGAAACATCAATTGGTTGCCTCCCACATGCACCCTGACTGGGGACTGAACCCATAACCTTGGTATGTGCCCTGACCAGGAATCGAACCCATAGCCTTTTTGGTGGATGGGATACTTCAACCAATTGAGCCACCCAGCCAGGGCTACAGTAACCTCTTTATAGCAAGGCAGAACCTGGCATTGGGACATCCGGGAGCAACTTATACTTGGAGAACTAGGCTTACAGTTGGCAGGAAGGAGATCTGCCAGCAGATGGCAGGACTTCAGCCATCGAGAAGAAGTTTAAGGACAGTGCTGTGGGCTCTGTGGCAATGGTTCTCAGTAGAAGTGACTTTGTCTCTTTCCGGGCCAGGCGGCCATGTCTGAAGAGAAGTTTAGTTGCTATAAGTGGGGGATGCCAAGGCGCGGGCTCAAGAACAAGAGAGTAAGACCTCACCTCCCAAGCTGGGCTGAGAAGCAGTTCAGAGGAATAGAAGTCTCCTTTATCAGAACTGGGGCATGATGTCATAGCCAGACTAGGAGCAAAGCACATCAGTCCCAAATCCCCAGGTGTAGGGAACTGTTCTGCGTGGCATGGTGAATGTAGCCCAGCCCCTGATTCAGAAAACCAGTGGGGAGCAAGTTGGCACACAGGAGCTGAGCCCACGGATCGGTTATCCCGTGGGGAATCAGGCCTGCATTGTACCTAGGCTGCTTTGAGGCTTGCTTTTGCTAAAACTACCTCACCCTGAATTAAGGCAGCAAATGCTTACTGCATGTCTTTAAAGTAACTTCCTAAAGTCTGTGCTAAACCTCCCAAGTATGGAGTGTAACCAGTTCAACCACCTTTCCCCTTGCATTCACAAATATCCTTTTTCTTTGATGTAATTAGCAACATTCTTTCCTTTGTCATCTGTAAAAGGTAATCACCTAAAGTGAACCTGTGCATAGTAAACGAGGACCATCCTCAATGTAATGTACTCAGAAAAGTCTCTCACTTAGAGAGCAGCCATTTGTCCCTTTTTCCCCACCGGACTTCTGTAGCCCATGTGAATTTCTTTGTCGCAGCCACAGCACACGGACCCCATGAGCCAGAGTCCGCATCACTCAGGGATCTCACTAGAGCAGCTTAACCCTCTCGAGAAAACTGGTAGGATGGTTCTACAGCAGATTCCTAACCTGGTCCCATAAATCGTTTGGAGGCAGGGGGAGATCCTTGCACATAGATAAGGGGATCCTGACCCTCCTCAAATTACATGAAAAATTATATGATTTTGCATTTTCCTAGGGTAAGGATCCAAAGCTTCTCTCAGGATCTAAAAGTGGATATAAGACCCCACAAAAGGTCAAAAACTATTGCTGAAGGCCTAGGGCATCATATTGAGCCTGAAGAAGGAAACATAAGGTCTTAAGTAAAGAAAGAGGAAGGATGTAAAAGTAAGGATAACAGCTAGCAGTAAACACTTACAGTGTCCCAGGTACTGTTCTGTTGCTTAATGTGTATGAACTCATTTAATCGTCATAACAATCCTTTGAAGCAGATGCTTTTCAATCCCGTGGTATAGATGAGGAAACTAAGGAAGACTTTCTCCAAGGCAAGCTTTCCAACTTTCTTCCCATCGTGGAACATACACACAACAGCTGTTGAAGAGAAAAAATATTAGAATTAATAAGAGAGTATAGTAAGTTTGCCATTAGTAAAATCAACAGAAAAACTACAGTTGCAAATCTATACTTTAGAAAAGAAAATTAAAAGAAATATACCAATTACAGTGACAAGAAATTATAAGATACCACAAAATAAATCCAGTAAAATTTGTGCAAGAGCTTTATGGAGAAGTCAAAAAACACGAGTAATTTACATCAAAGGCACAGAGGGGTAAAGGGATGAGAATGCTTATGACCAGAGGCAGCCTGGCCAGGGGCCCCTGCGGCCCCGTGTCCCTTCTCACCTCTCTGCCTTGGAGGGCTGAGGGGTTAGAATCTCTGAAGCCCATTCAGAATGTACCATTTTGCTTACATGGCACACCATATAGAAAACCCTGAATTTAATTAGTAGTTATACGTCTTCCTACAAAGAAAACACTAGGCCTAGCTATTTCTAAAGGCAGGCATAGGCAAACATTCAAGACATCATTCCAATCATACATGAAATCTTGCAAAATAGAAAAAGAAGGAATGGTGTCTAACTTATCATCTGAGGCTGGTGCAACCTTGATACTAAAACTAGGTAAGAACTAGGAAAAGAATTTTTCAGGCCAGTATAAGATTAATAGACAAAACATAGTTGCAAATCTGTACTCCAGCAATAAATACATAGAAGGCACGATTAAAATAAAAATGCTACTTACAATGGCACCAAAAAATGTAAGGCACTTTGGAATGTATCTAACAAAGGATGTGCAAGGAGTCTATGGAAAAAAATCATAAAACTTCAGAAAAGAACATTAGGAAGACAGAAACAATATTTTCCTAAAACAACCTACAGATTTAATGGTATTCTAATCATGGAACTTGACAAGCTGATCCTAAAGTAAAGGTGAGCAAAGAGCCAAGAATAGCCTAAACAATCCTGGAGAACAAGTAAAAACAATGATATTAAGATTTTTGTAGAATCATTAACAGTTAAGAACCTGTTATTAGTTCAGAGAATGAGGAGTGGACCAAACCAGAGTCCAGAATAAGACCCATGAATAGATGAGTATGTGAAAGACTCAACTACGGCCCTGCAGATTAGGAGGAAGACTATTCAAAACATACGCATGGATTAGCCATACATGGGGAAAAGTAAGTGAGTTACTACCCCAAATTACACACAAACATAAACTCCAGATGATAAAACACTTAAGGACAAAACTCTAAAACTTTGAAAGGATATGTAGAATCTTTCTAACTTGGAGGTAATGATTTCTTGAAGCATAAATTCAACTACATTAAAGTAATAAAACTGCTATTCCTAAAAAGAAATCAAGGGGGGTGAAAACAGAAGCCAAAAACTAGAGGAAAATACTCACTAAACATACAGTGAAGTTAGGGTTAACATCTAGCCATATAAGCATCTTTAAGTCAATAAGAAAAAGATAAAAATCTAATATAAAAAGGACAAATATGAACAGCCTTGCACAGAACACACCTAGGTGGTAAACAAACATGCAAATATGCTGAATGTCATTAGTTACTAGAGAAATACAAGTTCCTGTTTTATACCCATCAGATTGGCAAAAGTTTTTTTAAAATCTGACAATAGCAAGTGTTGGTGAGAATGTGCAGTCATGGTAACTATCACACACTGTTAGAGAGTAATCTGGAGCTAGCCAGTAAAGCCAAACATACAGGACCCTACCACCTAGTGATATCTCTTCTGCTGGGGTAAGCAGGCTTCTAAGAAGCCCCAATAATCTTCACCTCCCAGCTTTTATGCCCGCGTGAAATTCCCTCCCCTTAAGGGTGGGCTGTACCCAGTGGCTTGTTTCTAACCAATAGAACCCAGCAAAAGTGATGGGGTGCCTGCTGCCTCTGAGATGAAGTTTCAAAAAACTGACTGCCTAGCTCTCATTCTCTCTGTCTCTTCTTACTCACTTGCAAGAAGCAAGTTGTTGAAGCAATCTGTAGCTACAGAGAGACCTACGTGACCAGGAATTGAGAGCTCCAAGCAACAGCCAGAGAGGAACTGAGGTCTTCAGCCCACCAGCCTATGAGGAACTGATCCCTGTCAACACCAAGGGAGTGAACTTGGAAGTGGATTCTTCCCCAGAAGATGACTGCAGCACCTGCTACATCTCGATAGCAGCCTCGTGAGAGCCCAGAGCCAGAGGACCTAGCTAAGCCACCTCCGGATTCCTGATCCATAGAAATTGTGAGTAATAAATATGTATTGTTTTAAGCTATTAAATCTGAGGGTAATTTTTAAACATTTTTAATGTTTATTAAATCTATTTGGGTAACACTGGTTAATAAGATTATATAGGCATCAAATATACATTTCTATGATACATGATCTGTATATTGCATTGTGTATTCACCACCCAAAGTCAAATTATCTTCTATATTTGCTAGGGGTAATTTTTTATGCTGCAGTAGACAACTAACACATCTGAATGAAAATCCTAGCACAAGCTTCCCAACAGGTGAGCCAAGGCACACTGATATGCAGAGTATGGATTGCAGGTGAGCCCAAGATATTGCTCCTTCAACCTCTGAGGCTGCCCAGAGCAGGTAAGTCAAGGCAGCCCTGGGTAAAGAGTCAAGAGCAGATTGACTCTGACTCCCAGCCAATATCAGTCTCATCTGTTTACCCCAGTGTGCCATACAATATTTGGGGGTGGGGTCGTTGTGTGTGCCCATGATGTGAAAGGGTAGGAAAGTCCTGGATTATAAAATAATTTCTATTTCCTCTGGAGTGTTTGTAATTTATATTTTCCAGGACTGTGTTCTCAAATTTCATCAACTGGAAACTTGCTAAAAATGCACATTGTCAGGCTCTGTCTCAGATCCACTCACCCAGGCACGCTAGGGTGAGTCCCAGCAATCTGTTCTGAAAGCCCACCAGGGGACCCGGGGACACACTCAAGTGTGAGAAACACTGCTCTAGGCATCTGTGCATTTCACTGATTTCAAGTTGATTGACAAAGGGGTTCCAAGTGTTTTCTTAAATCCTTTTCGCCTCTAAGTCATATCCTCTTTTGATTACTTTTGTTTGTATTTTCTTCTATTTCTTGGCCAACCTCTCTGAAGTTTGCCAGTCCTATTAGTCTTTTCAAAATATGTACTTTATGGTTTCTTCATTTTCTATTTTATTGATGCTTTCTCTTATTACTTCCTTTCTTCTACCTTCTCTAGATTTATTCTGATGTTCTGTTCCTGTTACCCAAATATTTGGGAGCACGTTGATCCAAATATTTGGCTTAGATTTGTTGGGAGGTGGGTAACAGATGGTATCAATTCTGGTGTCAGACACGTGACACCAAACTTGTGATTAGATATTCTCCAAGTATTTTCCCCATTTTTATTTTTTAAAGATTTTATATTCATTTATTTTTAGAGGGGAAGGGAGGGAGAGAAACATTGATTGGTTGCTTCTCTCAGGTCCCCACCCAGGGACCTGGCCTGCAACCCAGGCATGTACCCTGACTGGGAATCGAACCTGAGACCTTTCAGTTTGTACTCAATCCACTGAGCCACACCAGCCAGGGCCCATTTGTACTTTTTACTTAGATCTAACAATGATAGGTGAATTCCCCCACCATTTCTCTTCCTCTCTAGGGGGCCCTCATCCCCACACCCCAGTTCAAACCCTGTTGAATGAACCTAACATAACCCTTCTGCAGTGCTGGCTTCACATGAAAATGTTCCAGTCCATCTTCTCAGCTGACAGAGAGACCTCATGGTTTTGTCTGTCTCCGCACCATCCAGCCTCCTAAGCAGCCACACACCTCCGTGGCAAACACCAGTGTCAGATGTGCTGGCTTCTTCACATTTGTACTTTCTTATTATCTACGGCAAGGATACTCCTTATTTTCCCAATAGGCTAGCCAAGTATTTCAAATGAGTTTCTAAAAGTGTGTTTCATCCAGGATTTTCAGTTGCATGCTGGAAGACTGTCTCTGCTCCTCTGCCTTAGAAGCAGAAACAGAAGGCAACGCATTTATAACAAACATTTCCTTTGTCTTTTCCTAACTTTGTAAGTTGAATGCTTATTTCATTTTAAGGCTTTCTTATTTTTTATATTTTTAAGCTATACTTTTCCCTCTGAATGCCACTACACCCCATATAAACGACCAAGATAAAATTTGGTTGAGTATTTACCATCGCTACATAATGCTCTTGTTGCACAGGTGCGGTGCGAAATGCTCTGCCTGGGTTGTCTCTGCAACCTTCGCAACACCCAATGAGGTGTGCGCTATTATCGTTCCTCACCTTATAGTAAGGAAACTGAAATGAAGAAAAATTAAGTACTGATTTCTCGAGGATCACAGAACTGGGTAGCATGCAGGGAAGCTAAGTTTCCAACCCACACTTGCTTGCATTCAAGTACATGGAGTGAGTATTGGAAATGAGAGAAGAAAACAATGACATCACTTGGTTTCAGACTGTTCGAGTAAAAGTACCTCACACTGGAACTGAAGGAGAGAGGAAGATGCAGTTTGTGAAGGGAGTAACAGAAGCCCAGCCCGCGCTCAGAGAGCCCGGCGAGGACTGGGGACGTGCGGCGCAGTAACTAACAGGTGTGCGCGAAGCTGTCTGCGTTTGCAGGTGCCCTGACCGAAACTCGTACTTTTCTGCCTCGTTCAAATGATTAGTTTGTGCTTTCCTGGGCACAACCTACCGGAAAAACCGCACAACTTTTAATCCGAATGACCATATTTGTAATGTATAGAACCATCACTGACAAGTTTCTAGCCCCAAATGAAATAGTTTCTCCTGCTAATCCCAGACTTTGGCTCTAAGCCAACTGGCTCCTTGCTTTTATTATTTGCAACAGAATCCAGCATTCAGAGGGAATAAAAGAGCCGAACAGGAATATAACTCCTGATAATATTGTCTCTGCGCCGTGGGCACTTATCCTTTTTGTCTCTCCCCAGGCGAAGAGCAGTTATTCTTACTTATGCTAAATCCAGTTGTCCCCCACCGGGGCCATGTAAATCCCGGCACCACCTACGCTGGGATAAAAAGTCGGGCCGTGGGAGGCGCTCACACCAGAGCAACAGGCGGCCCCAAGGCCCCAAACTGTTCCATCCATTTTCTCCTAAAAATAAAGGGTTCTTTCTATTCATCAAAAACTTTTATATACTTTTGTGATTTTTCTTAGAAAAAGGCCAACGTGATATGCAGGCAAAGAATAACAACTCCTGGTTCACAAATCATGGCATCCTTTCATTTCCCAGAGAAAGTAAATAATCCAGAGAGAGGACAAGTAGGGGAGGCTGGCATTTGCTGTATTCACTAGACCAAAAAAAAAAAAAAAAAACCCCACAAAACCAAAAAAGACAACAAAAAGTCTTCTGCAAGATGGGAAGTGACCTCAAATTAGACACCTAAATTGTTCAGTCTTCTTTCTGCACACTCATTTAATAAAATGAATTACCCAAAGCCTACATGTGAGAGATGTTATAGTTATATTTTAATGTGATTTCTAAACATTAAAGATTTCTTGTCATTTCTTCCCAGTCAAGAATTGATTAGTTAGAATTTACCAAAATTTAAAGATTATTTAGACCTTATTCTTCTACTCTCTCTCCTGTTTCCTCTCAACCTTTAAAAATGGTGGGGTGGAGGGATGGGGAGAAAAGGCATACAACTGTAATTGAATAACAATAAAATTTTTAAAAATGATCTTTCCATTATAAATCTAAATTATTGTATGCTTTAGAATGTTTCTTCTGCATATTAACACAATAATATAATTTGCTGACATTTTAAAATTGCTAAAAATCACAATTTCACCCCACTATAAAGTCAACTTAACATTTTATCATGTCCTGGTTTTTTTCCTGTTTCTTCCTTAGTATTTTCCTCAAAGACTTGGCAATGAAGGAAAAATTCCAAACTAGCGTTTTAATTATTTTACTAGATAAAATTGCTCATGCCCATAAAAAGAGTATGTTCAGATAGATGTTGAACATACTGGTAAAAATGAGATGAGTAGGTTATTAGTGGATTTCACTTTATCTTACATGTAAAATTGGGAAAAAATGGTTATGTAGAAAAAAATCTACTACTGGAGCTCATTCAAAGACTGGTTGTATTGCAGGTTGGATTGTCGCCCGTGGACAGGGAATGGCATGTGAGTTTCCTAGTGTAACTCAGGAAATTTATGCTGTAAATTATCCTAGAACCCAAATCTCAGCATTTTAAAGGGGATTTCTGTGCTGTGTTGCACAGGTTGCAAGAACCTTCATCAAGATACTCGATATTATAATTTATCAGGCAACATTTTGCAATATCAGTTAAGGTTTTCTCCTCAAGCTTTCATGTAACCATCCCACTCCCTCTCCTTGTCAGACAGCAGGAAACTTTCCACACTCGCTGTCTTCAGGAAGAGAACAAAAAAATCACTGTTCAGCTCTGCGTTGCAACTTAGATTCCTAAAACCAAAAAGAAAAACAAAAACTGTCTTCGAAGTAAATTTTCCAATGCGGGAGCCAGAGGGGTTGAGAGAGACAAGTCTGCTTGTGTTCCCTGAAAGGGCTCAGTACCTGACAGCATGATGCAGCCACCCATAGGCGGGAGAAGTAGGCAGGCCATTCTATACTAGAGCAGGTCACCTGTCTTGCAAAAGTGAATTTTGAGCAGGCGATGGGAAAGAAGATTCTAAAAGAACTCATCCAGGACTTGGGTTTCATTCGGCACGGCCTAAATCAGGTGTGGCAGAGTACAGATTGTTAACTGAAAGCTAATATTTGGGGGCTCCATGGACAGAAGGGCTATGCCTGGCCCCCAAGTTACAAGCCTTGTAGAGAAGTGCTGCATCCAACACCGTTCCTGAGCAGACTGTGATGGCTGGGGGAGGGGTCCAGGCAGATTCTAGATTTTCCATGACTAGATTAGGCATCCTCTCTCATTCAGTGAACTCCTACATTGTTTGGGGAACATATCCAAGAGTCTCTGATCATCCAAAAGAAAGTGGAGGTGGCCATTTAGGCCACTGAAGGAGGAAAAGGCACAGTGTCAGGCCAGTCTCAGAGCTGTTGGGCTTAGAGCCACCAGCCAGAGATTATGTAGAAAGAAAGGAGATCCCTCAGGCCCACCTGGACCCCTGGGGGACGGTGGACACTGCACAGACCAGAGCCCCCTCTTGACCCCGGGACTCTGTGAACATGCCCACTTCTCCCCATGTGGGAATTTTTATCCCTACAGGGAGAAAGGAAGGAAAAAGAGGAAGGGAGATTTCCATATCTGATGTGTATGTACCCAAAGAGATTGAGTTGAAACCAAAGACAACAGTTGAGGTAGAAAATCATCTTTGCACATATGCATCCCAAGACTCTAAAATTCATACCAGCAATGAATGGATAAATGTGCAAAGAGACCTTGGAAAAATCCAAAGAATTAGACCTTAGTAAAAGCAGAGTGGGTAGTTGGGTTGAGCCATGTAGGGCCTTCTCACTGGTGTTTAGCCATTACTATGATTCAGCTTCTTGCTCTTCATGCATTCACTCCCTTCTCTCCTTTTCCAACTAGCTGATTCTTTCTGTTTGCACATCAGTTTTCTTAGAGAAGGAATCACATTGGTTCAGCTCATCTATTCACACCAAGTCTCACCATAAATAGGCAGGTCAAAGACTTCCTTGGATCAGTCTCACCCCCTGATACACCCTTCCAGCTTCTCCACACTCCCCGCCCCCCACGCAGGGGCACATGTAAACCTAAAGACCAATAAGCTTACCAGTAGCTATAGGAAAAATGTGGAAGAAAAATATTCATTGTCTAAGTCACTGGGATCTAATTTTTTCCTGCTTATTAACATGCACTTAAGTGAGATAGTATGTGGAAGTGTATCACACATGGCCTGACATGTTCTGCAGCCCTCAGTGTTAGCTGTCATTACCAACAGAAATAGCTTAGAACAAAACCCTGGCCTACTTTTATTTTCCCCCAAGTCTCTTTGAAACTCTACTTCCTTCCTCAGGAATTCTCTAATCACTCTCTGTAATTATTCCACACACGTAAATCCTACCTGTCTAACAAAACCAGAAAATCCTTTAAGAGTTTTTTCTATTTTTCTTTTAGACCCTCCTCAGACTCTGGCAGAGTATTAAAAGCATAGAAAGTGCTTAAATGACAGAATATTTTTCAGTTATTCATTTGCTTTGCTAGGTATTCATTTACATGAACTGAAAGTTTACTGAACTGAAGTTCCCGTTAATGAGACCATAATTGTTTGGAATACACAGAAATTTTACTAACAGACCCCTCCAGGGCAGTGAGGCCCCTCGAACATGCCACACTCTTCCAGGCCTGCCCATCTTCGCGTGAGTTGTCCACCTGGACAGCACGTTTTCATTCTTCCAAAACGTGCAAAGTCCACCTTCTTTATGAAGCCTTTCTTCAATTCCATCCCAAGATATAATGTACCGGTCCCTTCTTCAGGCCTCTCTAAACTTTGTGCCTACTTTGTTATAATAATTTATTTATTATGAATTATATGATCAGCTCCTCAAGACAGTGTAAGCTCCATGAAGTCAAGAGCTGTATTTGATTCATCTGTGTGCAATTATCTTTCATAGTTCTTTGGACACCACGATCACTTCACAGTGTACCTGTCTGGGTGAATGTAACTTCATTAATTGCTTGGTTGTTAGTCTTCCATACAGTTCAATTCTCTGATGATTCTGGGTGATAGTTGTTTTGTACTTTAGTTGTAACTTTTACTGTGGTTGTGCAAGGTGGTGAGGCATGTTTACCTAAACCTCCATCTTGACCAGAAACTCTATTTTGACTTTTTTATTTTTCAGTTACAGTTGACATTCAATATATTCGTTTTAGGTGTACAACCCAGTGATTAAACATTATATAACATGCTAAGTGATCATCCTGATAAATCTCGTACTTATCTGACACGTTACATAGTTATTACAATATTATTGACCATATTCTCTATGCTGTAATTTATATCCCTATGACTATTCTGTAACTAACAATTTATATATTTTTTTCATTTATTTTTCTTTTTAGAGAGGGGAAGGGAGGGAGAAAGAGAGTAAGACACATCAATGTGTGGTTGCTTCTCACATACCCCCTACTTGGGACCTAGCCTGCAACCCAAGCATGTGCCCTGACTGGGAATCAAACTGGTGACCCTTTGGTTCACAGGCCAGCACTCAATCCACTGAGCCATACCAGCCAGGGCCCAGTTTGTACTTCTTAATCCCTTCACCTGTTTCACTACCCCCCCCAACACCCCTCCCATCTGGCAACTGTCAAAATGTTCTCGGTATCTATGAGTTGTTTCTGTTCTGCTTCTTCATTTATTTTGTATTTTTTAGATTCAATTGTTGATAGATATGCATTTATTGACATTTTATTATTCATATTTTTAATTTTTTCTTGTTGCTCTTAAGGAAGACCCATTAATATATCCTGTTATACTGACTTGGTGGTGATGAACTCCTTTAGCTCCTTCTTGTCTGGAAAGCTCTTTATCTGTCCTTTGATTCTACATGATAGGTTTGCTGGGTAGAGCAATCTTGGTTGTAGGTGCTTGCTTTTCATAACTTTAAATATTTCTTGCCAATCCCTTTTGGCCTGCAAAATTTCTATTGAGAAATCACCCAATGGTCTTACGGCAGCTCCCTTGTAGGTGATTAACTGCTTTTCTTTTACTACTTTTAAGATTCTCTCTTTGTCTTTAACTTTGGCATTTTAATCATGCTGTGTGTTGGTGTGGGCCTTTTGGGGTTCATCTTTTTTGGGACTCTCTGCACTTCCTGGACTTGTACGCCTATTTCTTTTACCAGGTTATGAATTGTTTTGTCATTACTTTTTCACATAGGTTTTCGATTCTTTGCTCTCTCTCCTTCCGGCACCCCCATGATGCAAATATTGGTACACCTGAAGTTGTCCCGGAGGCTCCTTATACTATCCTCATTTTTTTTAATTCTTTTTTATTATTATTATTATTTTTTTAATTTTTAGAGAGAGGGGAAGGGAGGGTGACAGAGAGGGAGAGAAACACTGATGTGTGAGACACACATTGATCAGTTGCTTCTTGCACACCCCCAAGTGGGGGCCTGGCCCACCACCTAGGCATATGCCCTGACTTGGAGCCAGTGACCTTTTAGTTTTCAGGCCGGCACTCAATCCACTGAGTCACAACAGCCAGGGCTATTTTTGTTGTTCTTATTGTGTGTTTTCTGTTTTGTTATCTTCCAAATCTCTGATTTGATCCTCTGCTTCATCTATTCCACTGTTGATTTCCCATAATACATTCTTAATTTCAGTTAATGTATTTTTGATTTCTGAGTGGTTCTTCTTTATATTTTCTAGTTGTTTTTATGTTTCCCATCTCTTTGTTGAAGTTCTCACTAAGTTCATCTATCCTTCCCCTAAGTTCACTGAGCATACTTATAACCAGTGTTTTGAACTCCGTGTATACTAGATTGCCTGCCTCCATTTTGTTTAGTTCTTTTTCTGGAGTTTTTTTCTTTTCTTCCATTTGGGACACGTTTATTTGTCTCCTCATTTTGGCAGCCTCTCTGTGTTTGTTTCTGTGTATTTTGTAGGGCTGCTATATCTCCTGGCTTAGTAGACAGGCCTTATGTAGTAAGTGTTCTTAGTATCCAGTGGCACAGCCTCTTTGATCACCCAAGATGGGCTCTCCAGTTGTGGCCCCTGTTGTGGGCTGTGTACCAACTCCTGCTGTAGTTGAGCCTTGTTTGCTGTTGGCACATCAGTGAGAGGGATTTACCCCCAAGCCAATTGGCTGCAAGGACTGGCTACAATCACCTACCGCCATTGAGAATCAGCTGAGCAGGGCCCCACCCCACAGAGCAGGACTTACTTCAGTGGGGCTTTAGGGCTCACTGAGTCCGCCCTTTGAGTACGTCATTTGTGGAGGTGGTTGAATGGTGTTTCAACTGGTCTGAAGCTGTCTACCAGGTGTGCTGGCTCTGGGTCTTCAGCTGCTACCGATGTTCTGCCTGGGACCATTGGCATGAGCTACAAAGTGTCTGCAGATGGCTGCTACTTGTGCTGGTCTTGGAGGTGCCCAGGAAAGGTCAAGCTGCGAGCCAAGGCCAGCTGCCACTGGTGCTGGGCCTGGAGTCACTTACTGAGAGGTACAGGACATACCAAAGCCAGATGCTGCCTGTTTGAGAGATTTTAAAAAACTCTGAAGCATGAGCCAAGACTGGCCATTTCTATGGTAAAGCCACTGGAAACAGCTTGGGTGGGCCTGAAATTTGGGTGGAGCAGTGTCTCAGGAAATCACCAGGGCAGGGTGAACACTGCTAGCCAGGTTGATGGAGACTCAGATATGGCACCCATCTGCTGGCTCTGCGGGGGGTGGGCTCAGCAAGGGAACAATGGCCTTTACCAGCACTTCTATTTGTGAGAAAGCTGTCCCTCTTGCTCTGGCCCTGTTGCCAGACAATTCAGTTCCTCCTACTATGTCCCTGGTGGCTTTTGTGCTGCTCTCGAAGTGCTGAGCACAGAGGGAGTAAGTCCAAGTAAATCTATGCATGTGCCCTTTAAGAGCGATGCCTGGAACTCCAGAAGCCCTCAGTCTCACTCAGCTAGAAGTTAAGATTTTTATAGCCAGAAGTTATGGGAATTTCTCTTCCTGGCACTGGAACCCTGGGCTGCGGGTCTTGGTGTGGGGCTGGGACCCCTTGCTCCTCAGGTGGGACCTCTGCAGCTGAGATATATCTCCTGATTTTTACCTGCTACCGGTGGGTGTGGGACCAGCGGCTCCAGGTCTCTGCCCCTCCTACCCATCTCCATGGGACTCCTTTAAAGTCTTAGTTGTAGGACTTCTGTTCAGCTACATTTCAGGTGGTTCTGAATGACGGCTGGTCTGTAGTTGAGTTGTAACTGTAATGTAGTTGTGGGAGGGTATGAGTACAGCATTTACCAACTTGCCCATAAGCTCACCTAGTTCTTTTTGATGGGAAGTTGTATTTAGAGTTGTGTTAACATAGTTTAATGAGACCAGGTTTGCCATTGTTCCCAGGCTTTTCTGGTAGATAGAATTTAAAAATATTTTTTAATAGAAAATGCACTATTTATTTATGTTTCCAATTCAAATTTAGGATTACATGGTTTTTACTTAGCTTCTCTGATTCAAGCTTTTTATGTTGAAAACCTTGGCTCCTAATAAATTACAACATCATTACTTTGAATTTTCCTTTTACATACATAATAGTCTAGAATAATTATACCAACACTATAATGAATAATATGACTGCTAGAAAAGATTTAATGTTTGTTTATTCACGTTTGCAGGGGGTTTTTTTTTGTCATCAGGTACATTCTAGTCATATTGTTATGTTTTAAAATACCTTGAAATAGTTCTCTGTATGGTTAAGATACCCACTCAATCCACAATTGGGCTCATTTGTTTTATTTTTTATTTTCATAGTTATTTTATTGGAGTCATCTAAAACATTTACATGATTCCAAAATCAAATGTCTAAGTAATTTCAGAAATGTCTAACTTTTATTACTATTCCTTCCTTTTGTCTTTTCCACCTCCTGGGAAATTTTTTTTAAATTAGATTTTGGTTTATCTTCCACTAAAACTAGTAAATCTGGAACTTTAAAAAGATAAGCATGTGCCCTGAGCCACAAGCATTCCCATCATACTTCAGCAGGTCAGGCCCCATCCTTCCTTCTCACCATCTGATTTGCCCAAAGTGAAGGTGACGACAGTGACAACTCCAGTGGCAGTTTGCACAAGTGTGGCTCTGGCCAGCAGTTGACAATACAAGTTGTTTCTTTGTCCTTTTTATGTTTGTTAGAGTCGCAAGGTAGATCTGAAACCCCTTCATATTTTCTGCTCATATGTCCTTTGCTCTCTGAGAATCAAAATGGTTGCAGCCGTGAAATAGCAGCATCAAAACTCACCCATCCTCAGCGAGACATTCAGGACCATGCATTTACTGAAGCTCAGAAAAAAAGAAATCGTTGGAGAAATAATTTAGTCCATTACGCTGCTCAGGTCTGCACTTAATGTATTTTAGGTAACTATTATTCGCGATCAACATCAAAAATATACGCGGGATGGAGCATCATGTGTGGTAGCCACGAGAACGCACCTCACAGACCTGCAACTTCAGGGAGTGTAATCGACTGAGGCCCCAGCGACTGGTGTGCTCTGAAACCACTGCAGCATTCTTTAAAAAATAATATCTTTATTGAGGTATAATTTATATACCATTTAGTGGGGGGTTTTTTAGTATATACACAAAGTTATGCAATGCTCACCATTACTCACCGTTATCTAATTCCTTGTCATTGTGATCACTCCAAAAGAAAGCTCTGTGCCCATCTGCAGTCACCCCGCATCCTCTACTCCCTCCAGCTGTGGCAACCACTAACCTACTTTTCGTCTCCATGGATGTGCCTGTTCTTTACGTTTCTTATGAATGGGGTCATACAGCACATGGCCTTCTGTGTCTGGCTGCTTTTGCTTCCCATAATGCTTTCAAGGTTTATCCATGTCATAGTATGCATAAGTACTTCATTTCTTTCTTTTTTCCCTTTCTTAAACGTTGTTAAATAAGATACACATAACCTAAAATATACCATTTTAACCACTTTCCAGTGTACAGTTCAGTTATGTTAAGTACACTCACATTGCTGTGCAACCCATCCCAGAACTCTTTTCATCTAGTAAAACTGAATCTGCACGCATCACACAACACCTCCCATGGCCTCTCCCACCAGCCCCTGGCAACCTCCGCTCTACTTCCTGTCTGTGTGACCTGACTTCTCTAGATACCTCACAACAGTGGAACCGTACAGTGGTTTTCTTTCCGTGACTGACTACTTCACTTAGCACAACATCTCCCAGGCTCATCACATCATAACACATCACAGAATTTCCTCCCTCATTTAAGGCTGAATGATATTCCCGTGTGTGTATGTGTGTGTGGTGTGTGTGGTGTATTTCATTCCTTTATGACCACATCATATTCCATAGGTTATACCACATTTTGCTTACCCATTCATCAACTGATGAACACTTTTTGTCTGATGTAATGCTGCTATGAACATCTGTGTATAAGTTTTTGAGTGGACATATGTTTTCAATTCTTTTTGTTATATACCTAGGAATAGAATTGCTGGGTTGGAGTTTAGCTTTTTGAGGGACTTCCAGACTGTTTCCCGAAGGAAATTCACCATTTTACATTCCTACCAGCAATGTATGAATATTCCAATTTCTCAACATTATGGCTAACAATTGTTATTATTCATCTTTTTCATCATAGCCATCCTAGTGGGTATGAGGTATGCCTCCTTGTGGTTTTGATTTGCATTTTCCTAATGACTAGTAATATTGAACATCTTTTCATGCTCACTGGCTGTTTGTATATCAACATTGGAGAAATTTACATTGAGAGCCTTTGCCTATTTTTAAATTGGGTGACTTTCATTATTGAATTATGTTCTTTAAATATTCTGGATACAAGTCCCTGATCAGATATATGATTGGCCTACATTTTCTCCCATCCTGGGGGTTGTCTTCCACTTCTTTGGCCATCACAGTCGCTGCACTGAGACCCTGATGCACATAGGTGGTCCCAGCCCGTGGATGAATAAGGCATAGACACTAAGGCAGGCCTGTTCCAAGGAGGTGTGCAACCTCTCTCATGGCTGACTTAGGCTCAAGGACTCTCCAAAATCTTTAGCAAACCTGGCTTAGACTGCTCAGTGGTCTAGGATGCTCCCATCCAATCTTCACTTTGTTTCTTCTTCATTGGGATCAGATTTGCATTGCCGTCTGACAGTTTTCAGCCTTTTCCCATTCCTGCCCCATATTCTCTCACCAAAGCACTTCCCCTAATAAAACCTTTGCATATTCAATCCTGTTTGGAGTCTGCTTCTTGGAAGATGTCGACTAATACACCACGCAACAGCAGTGGCTTCACTAAAGAAGGAGTTTGAAAGTTCATTTCCAAAGTCCTTCAGTAACGGTGGGCAGCAGCAACCAGAAGCAAACACGTGAAGATTTGAACTTGTGTTTGTCACGGTGTTTCTACACAGCTAAACAAGCAATGATTTTTGAACCAGACAGATCATACCTGGGCTTGACTATGAGCCCTGCCACTTGCTAATTTTGTGATTTTGACAAGGTATTTATTTTCCCTGCACCTTAGTTTCTCATCTGCACAGTGGTGCCATCTACCTCTTTGTTTTGAAGATTAAGAACATAAAAAGCACCTGGAAAAGTGCCTGGCACATAGTGGGTGTTCACCAAATATTCATTTCTTTCTCATATCCCTTCATGCAGGTCTTAGCAGCATCATGCTCAGCTGAGTGTTTGAAGGCAAATAACAGCTTCACTCTAAGATGAGTCACATCTCCTTTATAGGAGAAAGTACTGGGTAAGTGTAGATTTTTCTTTTCCCTGTTTCTCAGGCTCCCTTTCCCTGATCTATTCTGGCCCAGCCATTGCCCTCAGGTTCCTGGACCCTGGAGGGATGAGCCATTCTGATCAGAGTTCCACACGGAGGACCTGCGCTCAGAGCTGCACAGCAGGATGACCCAGCCACCTGTGCTGGCAAAGCCTCTCTTCCTCCTCCTCACCTCACTAGAATTTTTGTGTTGCTCTGAAATGGCACCTCTTTGCCTCCAGCCCTCATTGCCTTCCCAAATGCTCTGCCCCTTGCCCCAAGTTTTAACTAGCTTAATTCTTGCTTTCGTTCCTTTTTTTTTTAACCTTCACACAAAGCCTACTCTTTCTATTATTCTAGCAAACTTCATCTTGGCATCTCCCCAACTCTTTCTCTAAATTCCAAAGGGCCTTTGTGGTCAGAAAGATTTTTGGAGTAGTCTCTAGTCAGTCCCAGCATATCCCCACCTCAGGAAAAGCCATACTGTGGGTGGAAGTGTGGATTATGGTATATATTGCTGTATGGTAAAGATTACAAAGTTGTTATTTTTCACCTGTCAGGAAATACATAGAAAATAAAAATTTAAGTTTACTTCCATATGGTTATATTTTAAAACTTTAAATTCTGTAACTTCCCTATTAGCTAGCAGTGTTCTAGAAAGCATTGTTAAAGAGATTAGATAATGCCTGGAGAAGAATTACCTTTATGGCCATGTAAAGTAAAAAAATCTGATAAAGCATGGGGTTCTACATAAAAAATGAAAGTTGGGTGGCCCCACAGAGTAGATGAGACCCCAAACTTGGACCAACAGTTAAATCATTTATTTCTTAATACAATGCCCTTTGTCTGGTCCACACCTGATGATTAAATAAAAATCTCTGTAAGCCCCTTTATAGACCTGAAGGAGTATTCCAGCTCTCCCTCCATCTTCCAATCTATTTCTGGGTTGTCTGCCCATGATCTCAGCCACATCCTAGGCCCCCAAGCCATCTCCTACTTCCTCTCCACCCTATAATTTGAGAGGTGTGAAGGGAGGAGGGAGAAAACAAAACCATTTGTTATGGCAGCAATTTTCAACTAGTGTGCCACAAGAATTTTTTTAAAGGCTTTAAAAAAAAAATCATCACCCAAGACTCCTAGCCAATATGGAGGCATAGGTAGATATATTTTGCCTCCTTGCACAACCAAAAGAAGGACAACAAACAATTTAAAAACAAAAAACCAAACCAGTACTGCCAGAAAATCAAACTGTATAGAAGTCCAACAACCAAAGAGTTAAAGAAGAAACATTCACCCAGACTGGTAGGAGGGGCATAGACAGGCAGCAGGGGCAGAGAAGACCCGCAGCAAGATGACAGACCAGGCCAGGTGAGGCAGCAGCTGGTGGACCGGGTGATCCCACATTCATGTGCAGATAAACCAGGAGGAACAACCTGGGAACAAGACAGACAAGAAACCCAGGGGTCCTGTGCAGGGAAATAAAGCTTCAAAACCTCTGGCTGTAAAAATCTGTAGGGGTTACAGCAGCAGAATAAAGTCCCAGCCTTACAGGAGAGTTCATTGGAGAGACCCACAGGGTCCGAGAATGTACACAAGCCCACCCACCTGGGAATTAGCACCAGAAGGGCCTAATTTGCTTGTAGATATTGGGGGAAGTGACTGAAAACAGGCTGAGAGCTGAGCAAATGGCATTATTCCCTCTCAGACCCCTCCCCCACATACAGTGCCACAACGCAGCAACATGGGCTGTCCTGCCCTGGCAAATGCCTAAGGCTACGCCCCTTACAGAGTAATAGGTGCTCCAAGACAAAAAATATGGCCCAAATGAAAAAACAGATCAAAACTCCAAAGTAGAACTAAGTGATGAGGAGATAACCAGATGCAGAGCTCAAAACACTGGTATTCAGGATGCTCACAGAAATGGTTGAGTATGGTCACAAAATAGAGGAAAAAGTGAAGGCTATGCAAAGTGAAATAAAGGAAAATATACAGGGAACCAACAGTGAAGGGAAGGAAGCTGGGATTCAAATCAATGGTTTGGACCAGAAGGAAGAAATAAACATTCAACCAGGACAGAATGAACAAAGAAGAATTCAAGAAAATGAGAGGCTTAGGAACTTCAGGGACAACTTTAAACATTCCAACATCTGAATCATAGGTGTGCCAGAAGAAGAGGAAGAAGAAACTGAAAACTTATTTGAAAAAATAATGGAGGTGGGGATGGCTGGAGTTTGGGGGAGTAGTGGGGGATAAATGCAGACAACTGCAACTGTAATTGAACAACAATAAAAAAATAATAATAATGGAGAACTTCTCCAATCTGGCAAGGGAAATAGACTTCACGGGAGTCCAGGAAGCTCAGAGAGTCCCAAACAAGTTGGACCCAAGGAAGCACACACCAAGGCACACCATGTTACATTACCCAAGATTAAAGAGAAGGAGAGAATCTTAAAAGCATCAAGAGAAAAGGACACAGTTACCTACAAAGAAGTTCCCATAAGTCTGTCAGCTGATTTCTCAAAAGAAACCTTGCAGGCAAGAAGGGGCTGGAAAGAAGTATTCAAAGTCAAGAAAAGCAAGGACCTACATCCAAGAGTACTCTATTCAGCAAAGCTTTCATTTAGAATGGAAGGGCAGATAAAGTGCTTCCCAGATAAGGTCAAGTTAAAGGAGTTAATCACCCAACCCTTATTATATGAAATGTTGAAGGGACTTATCTAAGAAAAAGAAGAGGATCAAAACCACGAACAGTAAAATTATGACAAACTTACAACTCTCAACAACTGGACCTAAAAAAACCCCAAAACAAAACAAACTAAACAAGCAACTAGAACAGGAACAGAATCACAGAAATGGAGATCACATGGAGGGTTATCAGTGAGGAAGGGGATGAGGGAGAATAGGGGGAAAAGGTACAGGGAATAAATAGCATAAAATGGTAGGGACAAAATAGACAGAGGGAGGTTAAGAATAGTATAGGAAATGGAGAAGCCTAAAAGCTTATATGTACAGCCCATGGACATGAACTAAGAGTGTGGGGGGGGGGAGGAATGCTGATGGGAAGGGGTGCAGGGTGGGGAATAAGGGGAGAAAAAATAATGGGACAAATGTAAGAGCATAATCAATAAAATGTACTAAAAAATCATCACCCAAGGATATGTTTATTGATTTTTAGAAAGAGAGGAAGGGGGAGAAAGAGAGAGACAGGCGGAGAGAGACATTAATTGGTTGCCTCCTGTATCTGCCCTGACTAGGGACTGAACACGCAAACTTGTTCATTGTGCGGGATGACACTCCAACCAACCAAGCCACCTGGCCAGGGCTGTGCCACACGAATTTTTAAACATGCGATACCTGACTATTTAGTCAGGGGCACTGACATCTTTTCCCTTAGACCGTCAAATAAAAAAATGAAAACAGCCACACAGCAGTAGCTATCCGCTGTAAATGAATCAAAATTATACCTATTTTTGTCATCCTGGCAAAAATATACATTTGTTGGTGTTCCACAGAACTTTAATAGTTTGTTTATATGTGCCATGAGATGAAAAAGGTTGAAAAATTGCTGTGTTAGAGAGCCACAGATCTGTTTCTTTTTCCTTTGTTCTTGACTCACTGCAGGACAGAATGGTTACTACAAAGAACAGAGAAGTGTTAATTAATGGAGGAAACCCTTATTTGAAACCAACTAAATCACTTGCTATTATTGTGTTTATCATCTCCCATTTAAATTACTCATATATACTATTTTGAAATTATAGTGGTTTACTTTTTGATTTTGTAAATGATACATTCTCATTGAAAAAAAAAAATACACAGAAAGTTATAAAGATAAAAACCACCTGAAATCCCACCCTCCATAAATAGCCACTGTTTCTGTTTTGGCAAACATGTTTCCCAAGATTTCTATATGTGACTCATGTACTTACACCCTCTTCAAATAAATTTTGACTAGAGAAAATGAAGCGGGGGCTACTTGTTTAGGACATGTGCATTCCCTTGTGTTGGCTTCTCACTAACACGCTCAGAGAGACAAGTGCAACAGAATTGGCCCAGGAACTTGAGCTGCCCCTGTCAGATTCCCCCAGTTTCTCTCATTCCTTCACCCCACCCCCACAGGCTCCCGAGTCACACTGTCACAAAACATGTGAGGACTTGTTTCTTTCTCTTGGGAATGTGTTGTGTTTCAGGGGCTCAAAGGACACCTTCTCTTTTTCTTTCAGATCAGTGTTTTCATTGGGTGCCTCTTCTGTTCTTAGGCCAAGAAATTTCCCAACTTAGATGGTCATTTGGGGAAATTTGAAAGTAAAAACAGGTCAGTTTTACGTTGGATGCATTTGAACACCTGATATTTTTCTTGGGGGCCTTTAGCATCCTACAGAAATTGTGGGTACCATTCTGCATGGAGGAGGACTTCTCTGTATTTTTTTCACACCAATAAAGACATAAAATAAATATTTAGAAGGCAGAAAGTGGCTTCAAACTAAACTACCTTCCCTTATGTTTTTAAATTTTGAAAAACCAAATCATTAAATATATCAATGGTTTCCAGAGTTTAGGGTGATTAATGTAAAGTGGTGACGGAACAGTTCTGTGCGTTGATTGGAGTGGTGATTATATGATTCTGTAAATAAGATAAAATGCCATGGAACTACACACAAAGACATTTTTAAAAAGTGAAAAGCTGGTGAAGTCTGAGTAAGTCTGTAGTCTGGTTAATTGCATTGTGCCAGTATCAATTTTGTTTAACAATAGGAACAATAAGACTCACTTTTCATATAGAAGGTTCCATATTATTTTATATTAAAGCTTTTATTTATTTATTTTTAGAGAGGGGGAAGGAAGAGAGAAAGAGAAGGAGGGAAACATCGGTCAGTTGTCTCTTGCACAAGCCCCAACCACGGAACAAACCCATAACACAGGCATGTGCCCTGACTGGGAATCGAACCAGAAGACTTTTGCTCTGCAGTATGATGCCCAAGCCACACTGGTCAGGGCTCCATATTTTTTTTAACCCTTACAACTATCCAATGATGCAGGCTAAGTTTCCAATGTGAATCCCATGGATAGAAGAGAAAATTGGGGCACAAGGAGGTTGAATGGCATGTGCACATTCAACTAGTTAGCTAAAGCAGAACTAATACCAGGATCCAGGACTTCGGACTTGGAAAACAATTCCAAGTGTTATTCATGGTTTACAGCAGAAGTATAATCTTGGATAATTGAAATAAAATAGGACCAGTAATATGTTTTCAGAACTGGCATCGTAAGTTGTTATCTTCTAATGCCCACATACCTTATATCGACATCTGAAGAAGTGTTCACACCTGTGATAACTGTGGTGCTTCTCGTGGAAAGTGCCTTCCTTTTTTTTTAATTGTCGTTCAAGTACAGTTGTCTCCAAGAAAGAAGGAAAGTGTCTTCTTAGGGTCACAAAGTAAGGCTGGGTGTGTAACAAGAGCCAGAATGCCTGAGGACGTGAGAGGGTGTCACTACTGATGTTTGTCTCCAAGTCTGTCCAAGAAGATGCAAACGAAACTTTCAGTCCAACTCTACAGTCATTAGTCTTAACATAGACAAGGATATTGACTAGTTTCCTATGTTGAATACTCTTCCCCCACCCAGTTAATTCTAACTCGGCCTTCGACTCTCATTTCAAGCACTACTTCCTTAGGGAATCTTTCTCCGACCCCTGGTCCTCTGCAATATGTTCTCTTTCCCTTCAACATACTTTACTCAGCTAGCAATGATTTTTTAATTTAATCTTTATTGTATTTTTTCCATTACTATCTAGTCCCCTTATATCCCCTCCCCCCAGCAATCACCACTCTGTTGTCCATGTCCATGCGTCCTTTTTCCCTTTTTCAGCTAGCAATTATACATTCCCCTTGGTGGCTATATGATTATTGTCACTCTTCCCACTAGAGAGTCCCATGAAATCAGGAGATATGTCTGTTTTTGCTCATTACTATATTCCCAGCACCTAGTAGAATATCTGGCCACATAGCAGGTACCCAATTAGTATCTATTTGAATAAATCCTGGGATGGATGGATGGATGGATAAGTAAATGAATGAGAAATCAAAGTGTCCTTCAGTATATGATTGGATAAAGAAGATGTGATACATATATACAATGGAATACTACTCAATAATATGAAAAGATGAAATGCTACCATTTGCAACAAGATGGATGGACCTTGAGAATATTATGCTAAGCAAAATAATATCAAGGATTAGGGCAACCAGGATGCCTAGTTAAACTTGAATTTCAGGTGAACAATAAATAATTTTTATTACTAATATTCCCATATAATATTTGGTACATATAATAAAAAAATTACTCATTGATTTTCTGAAATTCAAACTTACTGAATTTTTATTTGCTAATCTAAATGTTGAAGCTGGAAGAAACCTTGAAAATGATAGTTCAAATCTTTCATTTTGAAGACAAAAAAATTGGCACCAAGCGACATGAGTATCAAGGAAGATTTTCCTTAATGGTTATTGTAAATGTCATTGTAAGTTTTTAAATTGTGGGTTTCCTTTCTAGCTTGTCTAATTTCTTTTGAGGAAGGCAGAGCCAAGAGATAAAGAGCGAGCAATGACATTGAGATCTGGAATCCAGCGGTGCCTGAAACAATTCTCAAACTTTTCAGGAACGTGAGCCAATAAATGCCTTTTATCACTTCAGCTCATTTGAACGGTGTGTCTATTCCTTTTAACCCTCAGAGTCCTCACTAATATTGACATTTCCACATTTTCGTATTCAAGTTGTTAGGCTAATCATCATAGCATTATTCATACAGAAGAATCTCAATACACATTTATTAAACAGACCATAGCCTTGGTTTAAGTTATTACTTTCATGTTACCATTTAAACATTTTCCTTACCCATATAGCATTTTTCTAAAGTCTGAATTTATTTTCCTGAGCACACACACACAAAACTAAAGTAAATTTATTATTTTTTACAATGTAAACATGTAAAATAATGAAATCAGGGGTCATAATATATATCTGTACTGCTTTCTATGGATCACTTGGGCATAAAGTAGCCAGATTGAAGAGTTCTATATTTTTGAACACTTCTGTTCTTCTTTTCCAATTAGTCCCAATTTTGCAGAACACAAAAACTAGATGTAAACATCCATAGTTCCTTTAGAAATAAAACAGGTATTTTAATCTTAATAAAATCTTGGATAATATGTTTCTAAAACTAAAATGACTTTTTAATAATTTATTAAATTTCTCTCTCAGGACAAAAGAAAAAACAGCTTTACAGAGGGGTGATTTCAGCAAATTTGCTTATTCATTCCCAGGGGAAAACATTAGCCCCATACCTGAAAAGCCATTAGAATGGCTGACTTCCTGTTTTCCTTTCTCTTAATGCTCCAAGGCACTCACATTCTGAATGTAGATTCTGCAGCAGACCTTCTTTAAGTGAGCTTCTTGGATATTTGAGATCTCAGGTCCAAGATAGTTTATATCTGGTTTCCTGTGAATATCTACTTCTGGATTAGAAATGGAACCACATATACACCTAAGCACAGTATGTTTAACTATGTGATATTCAAACGTGACATTCTCCCACCAATCCCCACATCAAACAAATTCATTGCTTTCGACTGAACTCCAGATCATTTCATCAATAAGCAGTTCTAAGTCTTCTTCGCATTAACATGTAGTTTTGAGTGTTGACACAAGTTGACTAGTAAAATTAACACTGGGACAATTGTTAGAGAAAAGTGTTATAATCCTTTAGATAATTTTATTTTGTTTTGTATCCAAACCTTGAATCTCAATCATTATTAAAAGAAAATGTTCTCAACACTATGAAAACAAATATGCTTTTCATTCCAGTAAACAACGTGACTGTGTTATATTTGAATATAATTGATAGCGATAATGTGTGAGGAACTTCAGTAGTTTCCTCAAAGGGTTATTCATCCCTATTCCTCTCATTATACAATTACCAGGTTTATCTTTGACCTTCAAAAATAAAAAAACCTTGACAGTCATTTAAGCTGTGAGTTCCTATAATATTTAAATTAAACATTACACAGTTCATTTGTTTTGGCTTATGGTTTGCCTGTTTTTGAACTCTGAGTTGTCCCTTTGTCTCCTTGGGCATTAGGCTGCTAGAAGCCATGGTAGAGTTCGGACAGAGTGGTCTGTGCTAAGAGCTTCTGCAGTTCTCACAAGTCCAACGCCATTCAGTAGATTTCTTCCCACGAGGGTTGGAAATGCCTTTTGTTGCTTGATATCTGACTGTGTTCTTTCAGTCTTTTATTGGACTGTGGCTTTCATTACCCTCTTGCTAAGCTTTTAAAATCTCTTCATGAACTTTTGAGGCTGCTCTTTGTTCCCACTTCATGTCCCTGCTCCTCAGATCACAGGTTAATTTTTTTTCCAGACTATGAGTGACTCAGGTCTTGCTCGTCTAGCACTTTGGTCTTTGTCCATCCCCTTGTCATAAGGAGAGTCACAGAGGATTGAAATAAAATCTGAAACCAAGAACTGGAAGGGCAGTTTCCTTCCAAGGCAGTATTGTCTTTCAAAACTTGTCACTTGCGAAGTAAGATCTGAGGTAAATCTTTCATTTTCCCCAGCTTGATTCTGCTCAGATGACCAGGGACTTAACTGTCTCTTCCCGAAAGCTGTGGGACAAAAGATAGGCATGATCTCCATAGAGAATTTCAATTAAATGTTGTTTATAACACTTACTGGCTCCCTCAGCAAGAAGAAAAAAATGTTATGTGTGCTCTTTTAAAAGCTATGTTTGTGAAATTGCATCCTTGATGCCTGCTCTTGGTTGCTGCCTATGACTAACACGACCTATTTGCCAGTCCCAGCAGTTTCAGGGCTGAGACTACTCTATAAGCTTACGGGAGAGAAAAGAAAAAAAATTAAAAGCAACAAAGTTGAGGTAGGCTTGTAAAACAATGAATTAAAAATCCAAAGAGAGCAGGGAATATAATAATTTCTCTGCTGTGGCAGTTTCTCTTTGTTAGAAATGTCCTTATTTTTAACATGAGTTTCCAGGGTGCTAAACCAATTAAATTGAGGCTATGCTTAAATATTCTCTCTGAAGACCTATTTTAATACATAAAGTGAGCTTGACTTCCAATTAACCTTTCTGAAACAAATAGTTCTGACTTTCTTCTGGGGAATGGAAGAGTTAGCTACTGTCAAACATGCATTTTCTCACAAAATGTACAATTACCATTCTTCAAAATTGGAACAGAAGAGATAAAGGCAACCTGGTTTCAAAATCATAAAAATCCAAGGTTTAAGGTGGCTTTAGATTAATTTTTAAGGGGAACATAATATTTTCATTATCTGCTCCTTAGGTATATTTTTTCTTTGGTGTCAAATCTTTGTTGATTTTCTCTTGTTAAACTTAAAATTCAACTACATGACTCCAGGGGCGACCAATCTGAGCCATTTATGGCTCTTCAAAGCCTGTCTAACCTTATATGTACATTTGGAATTTTTAGCCTTGCTTCTCCCATGTAAAAATGCTGTTACTCAATTACATGACACTGTGAAGGGAAATAATACAGCACATCCTTTGAAAGTCTTAAAGTGACATTGCAAGGCAGAGACGAGCGAGGGCACCATAACGAACCCCACCAAGCTGAGAGGCATTTTTATAACAACCTTCATGAGAATGGTGGTGTAAGTTGGGCAGAAAAGAGAATGGGCGAGGAGGATCGGCCTTTGTCAATGACACTGATAAATTCTGACTTCTAACCTCAGCCAACACCTGCATTACCTTCTTTTTTAGTGACAATTTCATGTTATATATTTTTAAAGTATTGATTTAATGATATTTGCTCTCTTAAGTGTAGCCACAGAAGGAAAAGAAAGAAGAAGTGATGATTATTTATAGTACAAATTAGATAGCAGTGATTCTCAGTGATCAGCAACTCAGTATAAATCACAGATTGGATCTATAGGTCAAGTTTTAAAATGTTGACCTGGAACCCAAAATGAGTAATATTACACATACCAACGAGGATCCGTAAGTCCCAATAAGAAATTTCTCTCTCATCTCAAAGTTTAGTTCTGTGAGGCACCTGAGGTGGTGCTGGAGAAGCTGCTGAGAGTGGAAGCAAAAAGTAGTGCCCTGGCCCGAGGGGTCTCTGGCTCTTGGTGGTTTGCTGGTTTGTTGGTTTGCTGGATTGTGTTTGCCTATAGTGTGGCCTTTCGCACCAGGATTTGCAGGACCTTCATGTTCTGCTTACCTGGATTATAGATTGTAGTGTTTGAGTTTAGTAGTCCCCCCTTGTCCATGGGAGATACATTCTAAGACCCCCCAGTGGATGCCTGAAACTACATATATTATTGAATCCAGACCAGAACAACTCATCCTTCTGTGTTCCTTCTTTCTGTTAATGGCACCACTGTCCTCAGAATCATCTTTGACTCCTTTCCCCTCATTTGTATATATTTAATCAATTGTCAAATTATGCAAATTATACGAGGTCTGTCCAGAAAAAGTCCAGCCATTGTTAATATAACAACAACAGTTTGTGTGACATCCATGTAACCTGGCAGCCAAGAATAGTGGACTGGAATATTCATGCATGAACAATGATGATTTCACTGTACTAGTCAGTGGGACGGTACACATGAGTGAGCATGTGTACTGTGTGGCCATCACATTAGAATCTACTGAGCAACGAATCTGCATCAAATTTTGCATTAAGCTTGACCATTTTTCCATGGAAACTATTTGGATGATTCAGAAGGCTTTTGGGGATGATGCAATGAGTGCAGTGCAAATAAAAGTGTAGAGGTTTGCTGGACAGGGCACAGTCTTAGTCCAACAAACTAAATATCTAGTGGGTTTGTCTGCCGAAGGATGTGGGGCAGGGCAGATCAGGGTCAGCAGTGGTGGAGCCGTGGCAAGGAGCCAGCTGATTTCCACCTGTGGGTTTGGTTCCATTTGTGCTGGCTTCTCCTCAGAAGAGAGGGTTTTTATGTTGAAAAATTGCCGCTGTGTTCCTCTCACCAAGCTTGACGGCATTATGACTTGTCTCTTCATATTTTATGTCGGGCTCAATTTCAAAGTTAAATTAAGTAAGTCACCCATAATGATTATGGGTGATTTTCATCATCTCCAGGTCCAGGGCCTCACTTTCTGCCTTTAAAGGAAAAGAGCTTCTAGAAAGCTGCATCTGCCATTTTCCTTGGCAGATGGAAGACAAGTTGTGAAGAACGCTGCTAACAGAAATTCAGACATCTAGTACGGGGTTGTGGAGATACTTTTAGCCAAAATTTTGAACCATCTCCCATCCTCCAAAATTACACCACAGATCTGTCTCCCATAGGGAATCGTGTAATCTCATTATGGGTAGAGTAGAGATTTCTTTAGTTTTCTATCACCATTATCTATCAAAACCCATAATGGAAGAACACACAAAGTTAACAGAGTATGTACTGACTTAGTGATGATCTTTTCCTTTCAGGCCTATGTCTGACTTCGGACAAAACCATCCTTCCCTCCTTAGGGCCAGATTCCCAGTCCCCCTCACCTTGGTCTGTCACCTTACCTGTTCCTTCCCATCCTGTAGATTGTGTTCTCACCCTCCTGGGCCCTCTTCCTTCCCTTTCACATCAATTTCCTTGTTCAGCTGGCCCTAACTTTCATCTTCTCCAGGCCCAGGGCCTCAACTAACTAATATGACTAATCAGTCACTGTTAAAATAGGACTGTGGCACAGGTTTGCAAGGTTGGTTCAACATTAGAAAATTAATGTAATATATCACTTCAACAGGCTAAAAAAAGAATCACATGATTATAGCAATAGATGCAGAAAAAGCATTTGACAAAATCTAATAGCTCTTCATGGGAAAACTCTCAGTAAACTAGGAATAGAGGGGAACTTCCAACATGATAAAGAACATCTACAAAAAGCCAACAGCTAACACCATATTTAATGCTGAGAAACTTGAAGCTTTTCCACTAAAATCAGGTGTAAGGCAAAGATGTCCCCTTAAACCACAGATGACATGATCATCTATGTAGAAAATAAAAAAAAAAATCAACAAAAAACTTCTGAAACTAATAAGCAACTTATAGACAGATTTAAAGATGCACATTAATATTAAAAAGTCAATCACTTTCCTATATACCAGCAAGGAACAAATGGAATTTGAAATTAAAAACATAATACCACTTATGTTATTACCCAGAAATAAAATATTAGGTATAAACCTAACAAAATATGTACAAGATCTCAGAAAAACTACAAAACTACGACTAATGAAATCAAAGAAGAACTGCATAAATAAGGAGATATTCCATGTACGTGAGTAGGAAGACTCAATATTGACTAACTCAAAATACCAGTTCTGCACAACTTGATCTATAGATTCAGTATAATCTGCCCCCAACTCTCAGAATGTTATTTTGTAGATATCAACAAATTGATTCTAAAGTTCATGTGGAGAGGCAAAGGACCTGACCGGCCAACACAATGTTGAAAGAGAAGAACAAAGTTGGAGGACTGAGGTAACCCACCCTATCATTCCTTTAACATTGTTTCTGTAAATAATGACCTATTAACTAGTATGTAACTGCAGATAAACAACCTGTTCACCTAAGAATTATAGGAACATCCCTGACTGGTGTGGCTCAGTTGGTTAGGCAACATCCTGAAAAGTAAAAGGTCACCAGTTCAATTCTCAACCAGGGCACATGCCTGGGTTTTGGGTTTGGCCCCTAGTAGGGGCATGTATAAGAGGCAACCACACATTGATGTTAATTTCCCTCTATTTCTCCCTCCCTTCCCCTCTCTCTAAAAAGTAGGAACTAGCTCTGGGTGGTGTGGCTCAGTGGATTGAGCACTAGCCTGCAAGCCAAAAGGTTGTTGGTTTGACTCCTGGTCAAGGCACATGCCTGGGCTATGGGACAGGTCCCCGGTTTCTCCCTCCCTTCCCCTTTCTATAAAAATAAATAAATAAAATCTTTTTTAAAAAACCTCTTTAAAAAGTAGGAACGAACTTCAAAAGAAGCAGACTCCAGCCTCCAGACATTCTTTCTTCAGGAGATTTGCTGAGCTTCAATTGGTTATTTGAACAGAGAACTCAACCTCCTCCTTTTGATTCCTTTGTTTTGTTTTGTTTTTTTCCCCTTCTCCCTTCTTATAAGACCCCCGTGCCCACATCCAATTGTTAAGATGGTCTTTTTGACATTAGTCTATCATCTTCTCAGGCTGCCGGCTCTTGAATAAACCTACTTACCTTTTGCCAAGCCTTATCTCTTGATTATTGGCCTTTGAGCGGCAGGCAGCTGAACCTGGCTTTGGTATCACTAACGCTACCCAACTTCAAGACTTACTATAAAGCTCCTGGAGCCAAGATAATGTGGCATTGGCAAATCACCAAATACATCAACGAAATAGAACAGAGAGCCCAGAAACAGACCCACATGAATGCCTGAAAGCCATCTGATCTTTGACCAAGGAGCAAGGCAATACGATGGAGCAAAGATACTCCTTTCAACAATAGTTCTGGAACAACTGGACATTGTCATGTAAAAAAATGAACCTGGACATAGACTTCACATGCTTCACAAAAATTAACTCAGGATGTATCACCTACATATAAAAGGAAAACTATAAAACTTAGAAGATAACAAAGGAAAATAGTTATGTTAGGTTCATTCTTAAGTTTATCCTCTGTTCTTTTTAAGCTACATTTTCTTACTCTTTCCTACTGGTATATAAAAGTAAAAATTCAACTTTTGTATGTATCTTGTATAAAACAACCTTGATAAGCTCTCTTATTCACTCTAATAATATGTCTATCACTTACTACCTTTTCTTAACCTGTTGTACAACCTCCAATACAATGTGGATCAGACCTGGAGACATCATTGACTTGTTCATAGTTTACAGGGAACGCCATTGTTTCACCGTTGAGAATGCGGTTTGCTATGTATTAGTGAAGTTTTCCCTATGAATCTAACTTTTGTAAACATTTTATAAATTTGAATCATCTAACCTATGACAAATTCTATTTATCTATTTATGTAATCTTTAATATCTTTCAATTAACTTTTATGATTTTCTCTATACAAGACTTAGATATTTTTTGTTTGGATTATTTCTAGTAATCTTTTTTTAGAACAATATTTTGAATGGTAGATATTTTTAGAATTACATTTCCTGTTTGTCCCTAGATTATAGAAATATGTTGGCTTTGGGAGTCTGGATTTCTAATAATTTATCTATATATTCTTTCAGATTTTCTATGCAGACAATCATCCTCTGGAAATATTGACAGTTTTATTTCTTTTTCTCTCTTACTTCAATATTATAGTTCCAGTACAATATTGAAGTGAAAGTAGTAATAATTCTACTTACTACAGTATTATAATAGTGGGTATCTCTGTCTTACAATATTAAAGAGAAGGATTTTAACATTTCACATTAAATATTTGCTGCATGTAATTGGTAGATACTGTTTATCAGGTTAAAAGTTTCTATTGTTCCTTGTCTATTAAGAATTATTTACAATAATAAATTCTTTTTGCTGTGTATCAAACCCTTTTTCTACATTGATTGAAATATTTATGTCCTTTTTCTTCTTTATGTTGCTAATATGGTAATGATAAATAGATTTTCTGATGTTAAAGTAAACTCTGCTTTCCTGAAATAAACCTACCTTCATCATGGTCTATTATCTTTTTTTATCTATCGCTGGATGCAAACTGCCAATATTTCATCTGTAATTTGTACTTCTATGCTCATGAGAAAAATCGCCCTGTAAATTTTCTTTCTTCTACTGCCCTTGTCTGTTGTTGATATGATGGCTGTACTAGCATCATAAAGTGAGTTAGATACTGTTCTCTGGTTTTCCATTCTCTATAAGAGTTTGTTTAAGACTAAAAATCTTTATGCTTGTCCTGTTTCTCTCTGTGCTTTTTAATTTGATTCCTCTCATCCCATCTCCCCAGTCTTCCTTTGGAAGATCTCTTCCTCTTCTCTTTATTTGTTCTCTCCTGCTATGTTCACCTTGTTTTTCCCTAAAGAACTTTTTTTAAAAAAAATTATTGTTATTCAATTACAGTTGTATGCCTTTTCTCCCCATCCCTCCACCCCACCCCAGCTGAACTCCCCTCCCTCCCTCACCTCCACCCTCCCCCTTGATTTTGTCCATGTGTCCTTTTTAGAAGCATCAGTTAAAATATCCTGATCCTTGTGCTTCAACCCAATTTCCTTGATACTTTTAAGTCAAAAAAGTTCAAAAAGTTCTTTATATAGGAAAGAACTTTTCCTATACTAAAGAACTAAAGAACTTTTTATATATATATATAAATATTTATATATTTATATATATATAACTATATATATATATTCCTCTGTGTTCGAATAACACAAGTGCAATTTTCTTGATGGAGCATTATTTCTAAATGGTAAAGATTACTTTAATTCTCTGTAAAAAAAAAAAAACAAAAACCTGGGATTTTTTCCCCTTTATTTTAGTTGAAATGTAAATATTTAAAAATCCTCCATATCAAGTTGATTTCCTTTCTTCTAGTGACTTAGTGTCTAAATACCAAATGTTCTTACAAAATGCAAATCTCTCATTCAAAATATAATTAAATTATAGCATATACAGTTTATAAGCAATTACAGTCACATAATGTGTATAATTTCAATTTTTTGGTAAAAAGCTTATAAATGCACAGCAATCACATTAGAACAAGAAATATTATAGTTCCTTTTTGGAAATAAGATATACTATAGCAAAAATACCATTTCTAGGTAAGAATGTAAAATAGAGTAGGTCCCTCCGAAAGAATACCAATTAAGCCTGCCTCTATGGAATTCTACAGGGGTCCTGCCTATTATTCTAGGTTATTTAATACTAAGAACAAATATAAACATTTTATACTGAAAACAGGTATTCCACCAACCTTGCACTCTGGGTTAATTCTATGGTCACATACACAGATTATTAGTGCCCACTTTGTATCACTTCGTGTGAGTAGTCCCTCCCCCAAAAAACCTTAGCTGAATTGAGATATTCTAAAACAGATTTTTGAATTTTCACAGGTCTAATTATTAACCCCATTTCTTTCCAATCCTTGTGTTGGTGGACACTGTGATGAGTTACCCAGATGCCCACTCAGGAAGGACTTCATATTAGTTTTCAAAGGATGCTGCAAAAATAAATGAATAAATAAATAAATGGCCATAAACTGGGTGGCTGTAAACAACAGACACTTATTTCCCCCCAGTTCTGGGGGCCAGAAATCAAGGTGTTAGCAGGATTTCACCCCCTCTGCAGGCTCTAGCATAGAATCCTTCATTGCTTCTTCTAGCTTCTGTTGTTTCCAGTCCTGGGCTTATGGTTGCATAGCTCCAATCTCTGCCTCCATGTACCCTGTGTCTCTTCCTCTTCCATCCCTTAGAAGAATACTGTCATTGGATTTAGAGGCCATCCAGGCAATCCAGGATGATCTTATCTCGAGATTACATCTACAAAGATGCTTTTTACAAGTGAAGTCACATTCATAGGTTCTGGGGGTTAGAATGTGAACACATCTTTTTGGGGAGCTTCTATTCAATCTGCTGCAGATTTATTACCCCAGCAACTGGCAGAAGGCAGTCTCTGCTGTCAGCTGTCTTTGGGGATTACTTCTTTGGGGAAACTGCCTATCTGCAAGGCTTCCTTCTGTGGGCAGCCCACATCCAAAACTGATCAAATGGATATAAAAACCTTGTCTCCTTGGTCCAATTGGAATGACACTGTAAGACCACGCCAGTTTCAGCCAGCCCCCTTCTAGCCTGTGGTTAGTTGAGGCCTTTGTACAGACTGCACCAGAGCTAAGCTTCTCTGCCTGATCATTCTCTTCATCCTCCTCTCTGTCTCCTGAGTCTGCTTAACAGGAACCTAGTCTAAAAGACTTTGACAAGGACCTCCAGTCAAGATGGCAGCATAAGTAAACACAGCTTGCCTCCCTGTACAACCCATCAAAATTATAACTAAAATATAGAACAACCATCACTCAGAACCATCAGAAATCAAGTTGAATAAAAGTCTGACAACTATGGAACTAAAGAAACCACATCATCCAGACTGGTAGGAGGGGCAGAGACATGGAATGGGCTCCCAAGCAGTTCCTCTAAAAAACCCACACAGGTTTAATCAAACTCACTCCCTCTGAGCTCTGGCACCAGGGTAGCAGATGGAAGGCACCACTGGCATATAGGGAGAAAGTGAAGTGTCTGGAATCAAGGTGAGAGCTGGAGGACAGCCTTCTCTCATATAGAAAGATGGGACATCATCCTTTATCTGAATCCTCCCTGCAAAGAGCCACAGAGTTGGCAGGCTGAGGCCATATCTGAGACTCCATCAACCTGGCTAACACTGTTTGCCCTGCCCTGGAGATCCCATCCCAACCAACTTACAGGCCCACCCAAGCTGCTTTTCCATATGAATGGCTGGTCTTGGCTCATGCTTCACAACTTCCTAAATCGTCTCAGACAAAAAAATTCAAGCCTGAGTGAGTCCCCAGTCCCCCATACCTCTTGCTAAGTGGCTGTAGGCCCAACACTAGCAGCAGCCAGTCTAGACTCACAGCTTGGCTTCGCCTGGGAATCTCCAAGCCCAACACAAGTAGCATCATCTCAGATTGCTTTATAGCTTAAGCAGAGAAGCCCCGGGAAAAACACAGGTGGGAGCTGACCTTGGCCTGCATCACCTGGGAAATCCCAGAGCCTGAGCACCTGGTGGACAACTACAGACCAATTGGAGCACGTTGGGGCACCACCACCTGTGCTCCACACAGCTTATCCTCCATGGAAGGCAGAGGTTGGTGGTCAGTGGTCATGGACAGTCCTTGCAGCTAACTGGCCGGGGTAAATCCCTTCAACTGACCTACCAACAGTAATCACGTCTCAACAACAAGAAGCAGATGTACTCAGCACACACGAAGCACAGCTCAAGTACCCAGCTTGGGTAATAGGGGAGGCTGTGCCACTGGATCCTATAGGATACCTACTACGTTAGGTCAAACTACCAAGACACGGAGTCATAGCAGCTCTACCTAAAACATAGAAACAGACACAGGGAGGCTGCCAAAATAAGACAAAGATACACGGCCCAAATGAAAGAACACATCAAAACTCCAGGAAGAGAAATAAACAAAATAGACGCAATCTGACAGATGCAGAGTTCAAAACACTGGTTATAAAGATACTCAAGGAACTTAGTGAGAACCTCAACAGCATAAAAAAGAACAGTCAGAATTGAAGGATACACTAATTGAAATAAAGAACAATTTATAGGGAAATGACAGTAGAGTGGATGAAGCCAAGAATCAAATCAATGATTTGGAACATAAGGAAGAAATAAAACCCAACCAATCAGAACAAGAAGAAAAAAGAATCCAAAAAAAATGAGGATAGTGTAGGCAGCCTGTGGGACAAATTCAAGTGTTCCAACATTCGCTTCACAGGGGTGTCAAAAGAAGAAGAGAAAGAGCAAGATATTGGAAATCTATTTGAAAAAATAGTGAAAGAAAACTTCTCTAATTTGGGGAAAGAAATAGATGTGCAAGTCCAGGAAGCACAGAGGGTCCTAAACAAGATGGATGCAAAGAGGCCCACTCCAAAATACATCATAATTAAAATGTCTAAGGTTAAAGATAAAGAGAGTCCTGACTGGTGTAGCTCAGCGGATTGAGTGTGGGCCTGCGAACCAAAGGGTCGCCAATTTGATTCTCAGTCAGCATACATGCCTATGTTGACGTCAAAGTCCCCAGTAGGGGGCGCGCAAGAGGCAACCACACAATAATGTTTCTCTCCACCTCTCCATTCTTTCCTTCCCCTCTGAAGAGAAATAAAATCTTTTTAAAAAGAATAAGAAAAACAAGATAAAGAATCTTAAAGGCAGCAAGAGGAAGAAAGTTACCTATAAGGTAATTCACATAAGACTTTCAGCTGATTTCTCAAAAGACACTTTGCAGGCTAGAAGGGATTGGCAAGAAATATTCAAAGTCATGAAAAGCAGGGACCTACAGCCAAGATTGCTCTATCCAACAAAGCTATCATTTAGAATCAAAGGGCATACAAAGAGCTTCCCAGACAAGAAAAAAACTAAAGGACTTCATCATCACCAAACCATTATTATATGAAATGTTAAAGGGACTTATTTAAGAAAAAAAGATAAAAACTATGATCAAAAAATGGCAGAAAATACATATCTATCAACAACTGAATCTAAAAAACAAACTAAGCAAAGAAGAACAGAGAGAATCATGGGTACAGAGAGTGCTTTGATGGTTGTCAGATGGGACGGCCGTTTTCAGGAAATGAGTGAAGAGGTCTGTGGGACAAAAAGGTCACCGGTTCAATTCCTGGTTAGGGCATATGACTGAGTTGCAAGTTTGGTCCCTAGTTGGGGCACCTAAGAAAAGCAACTGACCAATGTCTCTCTCTTACATCAGTGTTTCTCTCCCTCTCTTTTTCCCTCCCTTCCCTCTCTCTAAAAATAAATATATAAAATCTTTTTGAAAAAAAGAATGTGGATATGACCTACTTCTGGCAACACAGACATGGAGTTAGTCTCCTGGGCATGGGGTAGCTTTCCAGGAAAGGTCTCCTCATCCTTATTCTTAGAAGAGAGAGAGAGAGAAAGTCTTTCTTCCTCTGGATGCTGTTGTGTCTGAACATGATGCCTGGAACTGATGAGCCCTCTTGGTATCAGCCTGAGAATAAAGCCAGATCATAGAGGGGTGGGGGCAGAGCCAACAGAATCCCTGAGAAGGCGGCAAAGGCCCTGACACACTTGCCAGGAGCTGAACCTCTGGTTATATCAGTTATGACATCTTTATTTAAGGCAACTTCATTTGGGATTTTTCTGTTACTTGCAGCAAAAAAACATTGTAAATGGTTTAAAATCAGACTAAACAGGTTTTACCATTAAACTTGTTATATGTAAACTTGAAAAAGGATTAAATATTTAAACACCAGTCTTTCACCTGTATACTGGGGTATGGAATATGTATGATACAAAGCTATTGTACAAATTTAGTGGAGAAATAAAGCTCATCAAATGTTAGCATAGAACCTGATGCATGGTAAGTGCTTAATAAAGAGTAGACTTTAACACTGAGGGGAGACACAAATAATCAGTACCCAAATGACTGGCTCTTTGAAATGGCAATCAGACTTTCTCAGGCTGTAATTCAGACTCTTAGCCTTTAGTGAGGATGAACGACAATTGACCACTTCTGGCTTGTAAAACAATTCATGCTGAAAAGGTCATTAGTAGAGATCCCATTTATTAATCTCAACTAAATATATAGAACCAAACTTATAAACTCATTACCCTGTGCTCTTTCTGAAGGGACACAATAGTGTGACAAGGGTAGGGCTCAAATGTCATCATTCTGTGTCCTACAAACAGTCACCAGGAGGGTCTTTATTGTGTCAGCCTTTCTAGGCTTTAGTCTCCTAGCCTCTGCGGATCTCTTTTCAAATCTGGTAGCTACTACCAATGCCATCAACCTTTAGTCTAAAGTTCCTTCCTCCTTCAGGCTATGCAGAATCAAATCCTTTAGAACCAACCCCCAAGAGACTATGGCACTGTTACTTTTTTTAGGGTCTGTCTGTGGTTAGCCATTAGACCACCTCCAGCCAGCCCAGTGAACTCTGAGCATTAGGTCGTGTCCGTTCAGCTGCAGGAGGATCTCAGTCTAGTGCTGTACAATCCAGAGGACTATGAGAACACCAACACTGCATTAGCAGCAGGAGTGGGGAAAGTGGGTATGGGAAGAGGTGGGAGCTGAGGGAGAAATGTAGCTGACTACCCTGCACAAGTCTCTCTTTTCCCCATTCTCCAGAAAGCACTACAAAAAAAGGCTAATTTAATTATGTTTCTTTGGGACAAGGATTGTCTTCATTAGTACCATTCATTACCTGAAAATATTAAGAATAGTTAGTTGTTGCTCTTATAAAATTTAAAACGAAGTTTAAATGTCAAAATCTTCAAGATAAAGTCACTAAGCACATTCTTTGAACTAAAGGGTATAACACGGTAATTTACTTTTTTAAAAAAATTCCTTTTTGTTTTTATAGTTGTTTCTTTAGTACTGTCAATTTAGGGAGGAAAGAAAGCCTGGCTTTTCCCAAGGCCCCGCTGGCACCACCACAGAGTTAAAAGGCTGAGTGGGTGGCCAGGGACTAAACACTAAACCAAATGGTCCCTGTGCCGCAAGGAGCAGAAAGCACGTGGCCACCAGCAGAGCCACCCCGCTTTGGATGGAGTGTGTTACCTCAGTGAGGAGGATCAGGAGCGCCAGCCAGGAAGAGCTGCAGAGCAGAGGTCCTTCTCCAATACCCTACAGGCTCTTTTACAAACTCAAGAAAAGGGAGGGGCTGAGAAAAATTACTGAGACTGGAGTCTCTCAATTTTTAAAAGATTCTATTTATTTATTTATATTTAGAGAGAGGGGAAGGAAGGGAGAAAGAGAGGGAAACATCAATGTGTGGTAACTTCTCACATACCGCTGACTGGGGACCTGGCCTGCATCCCAGGCATGTGCGCTGACTGGGAATCAACCTATTGACCCTTTGGTTCACAGACCAGCACACACCAGCCAGGGCTGGAGCCTCTCAATTTCAAGAGAACAATGACAAAGCCAGATTTGATTCTAGCTGGAATATTATTGTACTATGGAGCAATTCATTCCTGTTGTATTTGTAAATTGTGAAAGTATGCAAAGATAGAGAAGCAACACGAAAATGAAAATCACACATACTCATTGCTCAGAGATAACCACTCATAATATTTTGGTGACGACTTTTCCTGAAAACAAACACACACACCTGTACATATATTTATATATGTGGGATCATACTTGCATACCACTGTATAAACTGGGCTTTTTCTTTTTATACAGCATAACATTGCAAAAATATATTTCCACATAAATAAATACATTTCTCAACATGCCCTGGCCAGTGTGGCTCAGCTGTTTGCAGTGTGGTCTGTAAACTGAAAGGTTGTAGGTTCAATTCCCGGTCAGAGCACATGCCCAGGTTGCAGATTTAATCCCCTGCAGGTTTGGTCTCCCATCAGGGCATGTAAGAAAGACAACCAACCAATGTTTCTCGCATAGATGTTTCTCTCTGTGTCCCCCTCCCTTCCCCTCTCTTTTGAAAATCAGTAAGCATGTTCTCAGGTGAGGTTAAAAAATTTTTAAAAATACATTTCTGCAACATAATTTTAATAGCTACATAGTATTCTACTAATAGAGTCTGCATGTTCTATACTATAAATAATGTATGCAACCAAATCATTAGTTAGATTTGTTGTTATAATTAATAGCACTGTGGTAATTATAACTAAATCCCTTTAAGCTTTTTTATTAAACCCCTAATTTCCTTAGTATAATTTCTAGAAAGTAGAATCTTTGTACAGTGTTAAGCTTTAAAATATATATTGCCAAAATTTAGTACAGTATTTAAATATTTTTTGAATTACATTCTCTACTTAGAGAAAATTTTACTGGCCTATTAAATTTTCATACCAAAAATTTCACTTTCTTTTTCTATACTGAATAAATTCATAACAAGGGTCCATTATGATGGCAATGAATTTACTACCTTGAAATTGTCATAGGTCTTATTTTTACTCCAAGTTAAAACTCTTATTTTCTAACTGCTTACTTTCTTGAATTTCTTCCACACTTGAATGCTCGATAACAGGGTTTGTAGCTCAATCTTTAGGCCTATTAATATAGGCAAATCTCTTTAGTAGTCTGTCCGTCTTTTGATCAAATTGATTTTGCATAAAATGGTAAGCTGTCACTATTTAAATTAAGTGAATTTAAAGTAGAATATGCTAGGCCTTTTTGATTTGCAAATTTATAAGTAAAAGCCGTGTCGACATAGCAGTTGAATGCTCAGCCTTTTGATATTAGCACAGCATGAAAAGCAACAATTTTTATATTTTGATAGCATGCATTTATTTTTAAAATATGCATACCTATGTATATATAAACACATGCATTCTAGGGATATGCTGTGCTTTATTGCTTACAGATATGGCATACATTATTTAACTTCTAAGCCAAGTATTTGCAAATGTGTTTTGTTATTGCTTCTCATCTGTATAAAAAACCACTAGCTAGACACTCCCTTTTCTGCACTGTCAATCTTAGCAAGGAAAAGTATACAGTAGTCCCCACTTGTCTATAGTTTTTCTTTGTGTGGTTTTGGTTTCCCAGTCAACCAAGGCCCAAAAATATTGAACGTCTCCAACCATTGACATCATCTGCTCCTGATAATCAACCATGGACATCATTATGGCTCGATGACCCTCCTTCTAAGATGTCATCAGGTCAACAGTAGCCTAAGCCTATGTCGCAGTGCCTATGTCCTTCACCTCGTTCCATCCTATCACGTAGGCAGTTTACTGTCTCACATCATCAGAAGCAGCAGGTTGCGTACAGTACAGTAAGACATTTTAGAAGAGGGAGGCCACAGTCACATAGCTTTTATCACCACATATTGTTATAATTATTCTATTTTATTATTAGTTATTGTTGTTCACCTGTGTGTCTAATTTATAAATTGAAGTTTAACATAGGTATGTATATATAGAAATAACATAGTATATGTGGGGTTTCATACTAGCCATGGTTCAGGCATCCACTGGGGGTCTTAGAATGTAACCCCACAGGTGATGGGGGACTATTGTAATTTAGCACTTGAGATTTAATTTTGTTCAAAGGCTCAGAAAATGCTGATGGCTAGACAAGGGGCAGAATATTTTAACTTCAGATTTTAACTTAAGTTCATAACATGAACTACTTCTTCACTCACACAAAACTGAGAAAAATGTAGAAAATCTGACCCTTTTATTGAAAACTGTTATGAGGGAAATGTGAAGTTTCCCTAAGTAAATGTAATGTGAGCTTCCAAGATCCATTGAGACCATATACTAATTCTATATATTTGGGAAGCATTGTGGACATGGAAATTGGCAGGTCATTTTTGTAGAAAAATTGATCTTTAGAAACAGAACAAATTTTTAATTAAATGTATTGGGGTGACATTGGTTAATAGGATCATATAGGTTTCAAGTACATTTCTATGATACATGATCTGTATATCCCATTATGTGTCCACCACCCAAAGTCAAATCATCTTCTCTCACCCCCCATGCACTTTTCCCTCTGGTATCCACCATGCCTGAGAAACAACAGATTGGGCAGCGTTATTATGGCCTTAGTTATTTGTATGAAACAATGAGTTAATTATGTATAATGACTCACTTTCAACACCTTTGGGAATCAAATTCACCCAAAGGTGAACAGAGCCAGCATCACAGGGTCTGCATCAAACACTGACCTCTCAATTCAAATGCAAACTGCTATTGCAGATGAAATTCACTGGGACAAAATGTTCAATAGAAAGATTACATTTCCAGTGGCAGAAAGATATTTGCCAGCATCTCATTAAGGCTTCAATACCAAGTCTTGGGTTTCAATCAGCATTGAGATAGAATGGCAATAATCCAGTAGCAAGAATGTAGTGAGGGCTTTGTTTCCCACAGCATTGCACATTTTCCCCATCTACAATGAAATCTTGAAAAAAAATTTCCAAGGAATAGATATGGAAAGAAATAACCATGTAATCATTTTAATGTCAGCCACACAAAGCATTCAGAGAAGCCACTGCGGCCTAATAACTTTGCCTCTCACTACAGGAGAAAGTGAAATCATTTGCATTTAGCCCAACACACGAAAAAGCCTGAAATTCTCTACGTGGTAAATGTAGCATCAATTCTTCCACCTTTGCAGTCCCACCTCCCATCATTAATATAGTCCAGCCATTTTATCACTGGCATTTTATCCTCTCTCCCCTAGAAGTAATTTACCGACTTAATGGAAGTGTGAGAGATTTGCTTTAACAGATTTTATGAATTTAAGCAAAAGGTCCCGCTGAACATTCCCTCTGGAGAGAGGTTATTCTTTGGCCAGGAGGCATTTGTAATAGTTCAGTAATCAAAAAAGGTTTGCCTCAGACTTGATAATTTGCTCAGATTCTTAAGTAACAAAAGGGTCTAAACTCTGCCTCTCGATTTAAAGTGAGCTCATAAAAGCTTCCAGCTTAGCAGGGAAATCTGAGAATTCACAGTCTGAAGTTTTAACCCCATTTCAATTTGTGCAAGTGTAATGTCATTAGGGACAGATTTCTATTATGGGGTAGCTGTGGCTTTTCACAGAATTTAGTTATTTATCCAAGAGGTGGTGGGTGGGGTAGGAGAACACACCGAAGACAAGACTATCGCAGAAATAAGCTTGTTCCCCTTAAAGGATTAGAACTTGGGAACACTGCAGATTTCATGGGACTGTCTCTTTTGTATGAAACTTGTGGTCAAATGCAACCAGGTAGGAACTCAGGATTAGATTTGAATTAAGGGGTAGAAAATTCAAGTGTATTCTTCTCAATTTGCATGGCTGTATCTAAAAAAGAAAAATATGACACTGTATCCCCAGAATCTAGAACAGTGCCAGGCACCAGGATGCTCAGGAAATATTGGCTGAATGAATGAACTGCAATAACACAGAACCACAGGCATTACTTGGCCAGGGAGACACTGTGCTCCGCCTCAGGTTGCATCAACGTCCTGCAGTGCTTTGACCGGCTGCTTTGGGCTGGTTGCTCCAGCTCCTGGTTCCAAACACTTTTTCTCCTGAAACAACTAATCAAACTATATAATTTAATAGAAAAATGTTTAATGAAGATTAGGGCCTCTTAACCCAGAAAACAAGAAGAAGAAAGCTAACCTATAAATTGATAATCTTACTCGACATGTTGGTACCTAAAAAAAAAAAATCTATACAATTGAGAACCTGGGATAATCATATTTGCTGGAATTCC
Source organism: Desmodus rotundus (assembly GCF_022682495.2). NCBI lineage: Eukaryota > Metazoa > Chordata > Mammalia > Chiroptera > Phyllostomidae > Desmodus > Desmodus rotundus. The sequence continues at coordinate 158,889,982 of NC_071388.1, forward strand.
TGAAACAGTCCTAATTTTTAAAATCTTATCTCACTGCCTTTGAAATCATTGCCTAACCATACTATGTGCTCATTATAATTAGACTGAAAGACAGAGAGAGGAAAATAACTAGCAGGAAAGAAAGAAGAGGTTTTGCCAGAGCTTGACTGAACTAAATTATCTCCTCTGGATACGTCATTCTGAGAATTACTAACAACCCCACCAAACAAGCATGGGCAACTCCCACATAAAGCAAAAGGGTTAATAATGCAAGCATTGGGTAGCTCAGCATCTTCTCATATTCAAGGTGATACCAGTAGTGGTGAGAGCAGTTATGGTTGGTTCATAAGTGTATGTAAAGAACCAGCTGGAAAGAAAACACGGCACACTTAGGTAACCGAGAGGCAATATTTCAGTTTGACCAACACATAAACAAAAATGTTACCTTATCAATACTCTTCATTTTTGTTAAAAATTCTTCCTGAAATACCTTGCCTCTCCTCGTGCAATTCTTTTTGACCACTTTGTACAGGCACCATCTGAGGACCTCTACCTGGCCTGTGTTAATTGGCTAAATCATACTAAAGTCTTTCAGCTTTTACAATCAAGGAACACCACCACTCTGGTAAGAATAAAAATTCCTGTGGCATACTACTTGTCAGAGACAAAAGAGAGAGAGAACAGGAGAGAGCAAAATGTCCTTTGCTTTTATAAGTAATTGCTACATTTTTATATTTTATTTTTCAAAATATTGATAAATGTCTCTTAATTTTTTTATTAATTAATGCACATACATAGTTTAAACACTCAAAAGACAATACAAGGGCTATGCTCCAAACTTCTGCACCAATAATATCTGCTCTTTTAGCTGTTTATCCTCATTTCTAAACAATATTCTTAGGCTACTATTTCTTGATATTGTTTTTGTTTTAGGTTTTATCTGACATCCTAGTATGGAAGAATTTGATTCTTATTCACACACTCCCCCATCCCACCCCATCTGGTCTTCAACCTCGTATGTAGTTATAATTTTCATTCAATCAATATTTGATGTTTATATAATTATAATTTTTTAAATATTATTCACAGCAAAGCTACATAGTATACTATAAATATATTTTCTTTTGGCATAATACTTAGTTTTCTTTGGCAATAATTTTTTTATATTTCCATTTGCTTAATTTTCTGTGATTCATCCCTAAACTTTTTAAAAGAAGTGTTAGTATCCTTCCAGTGCATTCAGATACAGCAAATAATTCAACAGTTCCATTTCAATCATCTTAGAGACATTCCTACTGGAGGGCCATGTCCACTGCCTCCCATCTGGCTTGGTCGTGTCCAGGCCTGCTACATGCTAAGAACTTCCTTCTACCCTGTCTTATATTGCCTTCCCTGTTTCCCAGGCCCTGTGTCTTCTTTCTTGTTGTTGCAAAGCAATGTCATTAAAAATCTTTTCTATTCTCTTTTCTTTTTTTTTCTTCCTTCATTCCTTCATTCCTTCCTTCCTTCCTTCTTTAATATTATAAACTTGCAATGGAAACTACTTATTGGGGTTTATTTTACCTACATATTTTTCAGACTTGAATTTTGTATTTTAAAAAATTTCTATTTACTTATTTTTAGTGAGAGGGGAAGGAAGGGAGATAGTGATGGAGAGAATGTGTGAGAGACACATCAATCAGTTGCCTTTTGTGTGCCCCCAACTGGGGATCTGGCTGGCAACCCAGGCATGTGCCCTGACTGGGAATTGAACTGGCAACCCTTTGGTTCTCAGGTTGACACTCAATCCACTGAGCCATACCAGCCAGGAAATTAACTTAACCAAGGATGTAAAAGACCTGTACTCAGAAAATTATAAGACATAGAAGAAATTGAAGAAGATACAAATAAGTGTAAGCACATACTATGTTCATGGATAGGAAGAATTAACATCATTAAAATGTCCATACTACCCAAAGTAATCTATAGATTCAATGCAATTCCTCTCAAGATTCCAATGATATATTTCACAGAACTAGACCAAGCATTTCAAAAATATATATGGAACCACGAAAGGACCTGCATAGCAACTGCAGTCCTGAGAAAGAAGAACAAAGTTGAAGGAATCATGCTACCTAATATCAAACTGTATTATAAGGCTATAATAATCAAAACAGCCTGGTAGTAGTATAAAAACAGCCACATAGATCAATGGAACAGAATACAGAGCCAGAAATAAACCCACACCTTTATCCTCAATTAATGTTTGGCAGAGGAAGTAAGTACATACAATGAGCTAAAGATAATTTACTCAAAAAATGGTATTGGGAAAATTTGACAGATATGTGCAGAAAAATAAACCTAGAACACCTTCTTATGCCACATGCAAGAATAAATTCAAAATGGATCAAAGACTAAAGTGTTGGGCCCAAAACCATAAAAATCATAAAAGAAAACATAGGCAACAAAAGATTGGACATTGCTCATAACAATATTTTATCGGGTATCTCTCCCCAGGCAAGAGAAACAAAAGAAAAACAAACAAATGGGACTACACCAAATGAAAAAAAAAACTTTTTGCACAGCAAAGAAAAACATCAACAAAATAAAAAGACAACCCACAGAATGGGAGAACATATTCACAGATACATCTGATAAGGGGTTAATACCAAAAATTTATAAAGAACTTTAAAGCTCAACACCAAAAAAACAAACAACCCAATTAAAAAATGGACAAAGACTTGAATAGACACTTCTCCGGAGAATACATACAGAGAGATGGCAAATAAGTATATAAAAGATGCTCAATGTCACTAATCATTAGAGAAATTCAAATTAAAACCGCCATGAGATAAACTCTCACACCTGTCAGATGGCTATCATCCGCAAATCAACAAACAACAAGTGCTGGTGAGGATGTGGAGAAAGGGGAACACTTTTATGCTGTGGGTGGGAATGCAGACTGGTGTAGCCACTGTGGAAAACAGTATGGAGATGTGGAAAACAGTATGGAGATACTTCAAAAAATTAAAAATGGATCTGCCTTTTGACCCAGTGATCCCACTTCTGGGAATATATACTAACGAACTCAAAACCCTAATTCAAAAGAACATATGCATCCCTATGTTCATTGCAGTATTATTTACAATCACCAAAATATGGAAGCAGTCCAAGTGTCCATCAGTAGATGAGCAGATAAAATAACTATGGGATATTTACACAATGGAATACTACTTGGCTATAAAAAAAGAAGAAAATTTTATGCTCTGTGACAGCATGGATGGACCTAGAGAACATTATGCTAAGTGAAATAAGCAAGTCAGAGAAAGGCAAATACCATATGATTTCACTCATACATTGAATCTAATGAACAAATTGAACTAACAAGCAAAATTGAGACAGACTCAGAGAGCAGGACATCTAAGGGGGTGGAGGAAGGTTAGGGGGTAGAGGGATTGAGCTAAAAGGAAAAAGGACTCATGGACATGGACAACAGTGTGGTGATTGCAAGGGCAGGGGCTATAAGGGGACTAAATGTCAATGGAAAAAATAAAATTAAAATTAAAAAATAAAAAATTTACGAGTAGCATTTGGCCTTGGTGTGCCCTGTACCTCTTGCCTAGTGATCCCAGGGGCGGCACTAGTGACACCTGGCCTTGGTTCACAACTTGGCCTCCTCTGGGCACCTCCAAGACCAGCACAACTAGCAGCCATCTGCAGATCACTTTGTAGCTCATGCCAGGTGGTCCCAGGCAGAGCAGACGCAGTGGCTGAAGGCCCTAGAGCCAGCACACCCAGTGGACAGCTTCAGACCAGTTGAAACGTCACCCAACCACCTCCACACTCAAGGGGCAGACTCAGTGAGCACCAGAACCCCACTGAAGCAAGTCCTGCTCTGTGGGGTGGGGCCCTGCTCAGCTGATTCTCAATGGTGGTCGGTGATTGTAGCCAGTCCTTGCAGCCATTTGGCTTGGGGGTAAATCCCTCTTACTGCTGTGCCAACATCAATCAAGGCTCAAATACAACAGGACAGTGTACCTAGCCTACAAGGAGGTGGGGGGGGGGCAGGGGACACAACTGGAGTGCCCAGCTCAGGTGAATGGGGAGGCTGTGCCACTGGACCCTAGAAGATACCTACTACATAAGGCCACACTACTAAGCCAGGAGACATAGCAGCTCTACCTAATACATAGAAACAAACACAGAGAGGTTGCCAAAATGAGGAGACAAAGAAATGTTTTACAAATGGAAGAAGAGAACAAAACTCCAGAGAAAGAACTAAACAAAATGGAGAAAGGCAATATACTAGATGCAGAGTTCAAAACACTGACTATATGTATGCTCAGTGAACTTAGGGGAAGAGTAGATTAATTTAGTGAGAATTTCAATAAACAGATAGAAAACATAAAAAGAAAACATAAAAAAGAAACCGTCAGAAATGAAGAATACATCATAGGGAATCAACGGTGGAGTAGATGAAGCAGAGGACCAAATCAGAGTTTTGTAAGATGACAAAGCAGAAAATACATAATCAGAATAGCAAAAAGAAAAAAGAATTTAAAAAATGAGGATAGTGTAAGGAGTCTCTGGGTCAACTTCAGGCATATGAACATTTGCAACATGGGGGTGCCAGAAGCATTAGACAGAGAGCAAAAATTAAAAACCTATTTGAAAAAATAATGATGAAAAACTTCCATAACCTGGTGAAAGAAATAGACATACAAGTCCAGGAAGCACAGAGAGTCCTAAACAAGAAGAATCCAAAGAGACCCACACCAAGACACATCACAATTAAAATGCTAAAGGTTAATGGCAAAAAGAGAATATTGAAAGCAGCAAGAGAAAAGAAAGCAGTTAGTTACTTACAAGGGAGCTCCCATATGGCTGTCAGCTGATTTCTCAACAGAAACTTTGCAGGCCAGAAGTGATTGGCAGGAAATATTTAAAGTAATGAAAAGCAAGAACCTCCCACCAAGATTACTCTACACAGCAAGGCTATCATTTAGAATCAAAGAACAGATAAAGATCTTCCCAGACAAGAAAAAGCAAAAGGAGTCCATCACCACCAAATGAGTATTACATGAAATATTAAAGGGTCTTCTTTAAGAAGAACGAAAAAAGATTAAAAATGTGATGATAGAATGACAATAAATATATATCTATCAAGAACTAGGAGGAGGGAGGTGGGGAAGTGTCGGGGGGGCTTTAACGCAGCCCCCCAGGTTCCACCACGGACGAAGAAAAAGACTGCCAAGACATGATCTGCTTGGGGAGGAAAGGTGGCCGTTTCTCTCAAGGGGAGAAGGGCCTCGAGCCTCTCTCTCCAGGGGCTTTTATTAAGTTCATTCGCATAGGAATACAGATAAAGCTCATCAATCATTGTCAGTCAGTAAGGGTTAAACAATACAAGATTTACAGAGAACTCTGAGGGCTTATTCTGAGTTACAGCCAATTAGTTAGAGGGCCATAAAACTTTAGGAGCCAGACTCATCTCAGGTCTGGACCCTTATCTCTTAAACTGAGGGTACAAATTAAGTAGGTTTCACAGGAATGTATGTATTTTTGTTAGGCCTGATTCCCCAGGGAATCCGCCCCTCCCAGCACAGGACTGCACTGCCCTCTGTTATTGCTTCAGGCTTAAGTCAGGCAAGGGAAGTAAGGCAGCCAAGAGATTAGGAGACTTCTTGCAGACAGAATGAGGACTCAGGCTATTTCAAAGCCGAGGGGCGAGGGTCCATCACCCCCTTTTCCCACAGCCCCCCGAGTCCTTCCCTGCGGGCCTCTTCCGTGACCAGAACCTGTCTTAGGTTGATCCTCCCTTGAGGATTCTTACCCGTCATTGGCTAACTGGCCAAGCTCAGGGCCAAGCGGGGTGAAGTGGGCAGAAGTGGCACTTCTGCCAGGGAGACAAGCTTTGTCTCCTTAGTGGCTTATGGTCCCAACTCTGACTCAGCCTTAACCATGAGGGGTTACAGCCTCTGAAACCAGGCAGGGCGGTTCCCAACAGGGAAGGCTGGGGGAAAGGGCAGAAAACTGCATTTGAACAACAATAAAAAATGTTTATTAAAAAAAATTTAGATGCTACATTTCTAAAAAAAAAGAACTGGATCTAAAAATCAAAATAAACCAAAAACAGAACAGAAATAACTCTTAGGTATGGAGAATATTTTGATGGTTGCCAGATGGGAAGGGTTTGGGGAATAGGTGCAACAGGTGAAGGAATTAAGAAGTACAAATTGGTAGTTACAGAATATCACGAGGATGTAAAGTATAACCTAGGGAATAGTCAATAATATTGCAGTAACCATATATGGTGTCAGACATGTACTAGATTTATGAGGATGACACTTAGTAAGTTATATAGTGTCTAATCACTGGGTTGTGCACCTGAAACTAATATAATATTGAAGGTCAACTGTAATTGAAAAATAAAATTGTTTAATGTCAATAAATTAATAAAATAAAAATAAAGAGAAGTGTAGGTTTTTGGTTTTTTAATGTATGACTTATACAAATCAAGACATTCCTATACCTATTAAAGTACCAATGGCATATTTCACAGATATAAAACAAACACTTCAAAAATTTATATGGAACCATATACGACCCTGAATAGCTGCAGCAATTTTGAGAAAGAAGAACAAAGTAGGAGGGATCATAACACCTGATATCAAACTGTATTATAAGGCCACCATAATCAGAACAGCCTGGTACTGGAATAAGAACAGACACATGGACCAATGGAACAGAACAGAGAGCCCAGAAATAAACCCAATTCTCTATGGTCAATTAATATTTGACAAAGGAGGCAGAAGCACAAAATGGAGTGAAAATCGCGTTTTCAACAAATGGTGTTGGGAGAGCTGGACAGCTACATGCAAAAAAAAAGAAAAAAGAAACTTGAACACCAACTTACACCATACACAAGAATAAATTCAAGGTGGATAAAAGACTTAAATATAAGTCGTGATACCATAAAAGTCCTTCAGGAAAACATAGGCAGGAAAATCTTAGACATTCCATGCAGCAATATTTTCACTGGTATGTCCCCTAGAGCAAGGGACATAAAGGACAGCATAAACAAATGGCATCTCATCAAAATAGAAAGCTTCTTCATGGCTAAAGAAAACAGCATTAAAATGAAAAGAGAACCAACCATATGGGAAAACATATTTGCTAATGATACCTCAGACAAGGTATGATCTCCAAAATGTATACAGAACTCACATGACTCCACTCCAGGAAAACAAACAACCCAATTAAAAAATGGGCAAAGGACTTGAACAGACACTTCTCCAAGGAGGACATACAGAGGGCCCAGAGACATATGAAAAGATGCTCAGCATCGCTAGCCATCAGAGAGATGCAAGATAAAACCACAATGAGGTACCATCTCACACCAGTCAGAGTGGCCAACATAAACAAATCCACAAACAAATGTTGGAGAGGTTGTGGAAAAAAGGGAACCCTAGTGCACTGTTGGTGGGAATGCAGACTGGTGCAGCCACTGTGGAAAACAGTATGGAATTTCCTCAGAAAACTAAAAATGGAACTGCCTTTTGATCCAGCAATTCCACTACTAGGATTATATCCTAAGAACCCTGAAACACCAATCCAAAGGAACCTGTGCACCCCAATGTTCATAGCAGCACAATTTACAATAGCCAAGTACTAGAAGCAACCTAAGAGTCCATCAGAAAATGAGTGAATCAAAAAACTATGGTACATTTACACAATGGAATTCTATGCAGCAAAGAGAAAGAAGGAACTCCTGCCTTTGTGACAGCATGGATGGAACTGAAGAACATTATGCTAAGTGAAATAAATCAGGCAGTGAAAGAGAAATATCATATGATTTCACCTTTAACTGGAAACTAATCAGCGAAACAAACAAGCAGGCAAAGTATAATCAGAGACATTGGAATTAAGAACAAACTGACAGTAACCAGAGGGGAGGGGGATAATGGGGGGGAGGAGGGGGAGGGTTTTCAGAAACTACTATAAAGGATACGTGGACAAAACCAAGGGTGGGTGGAATCAGGGGAGGGAGGTGGGGATGGCTGGGGTGTGGGGAGAGGTGGGGGGGAAAGGCAGAAAACTGTACTTGAACAACAATAAAATTTAAAAGTATTTACAAAAAAAAAAAAGACGTTCCTTTTCTGGCCTGTCACGGGTTGCAAATTCCTGTGGTTTGTGGAAAGTAGTTAGAGGAAGAAAGAAAAATGAATTCTCTGTCCTGTCTACTTTGTCTTACTTGTCGTTTGAAGGGAAACATCATGCATTTATAATGCAACCTAATTTTGAAGGAAGGGTGAAAGAGAGGGAAAGAAACATGGGTGTGAGAAACATCTATCGGTTGCCTCTCGTACATGCACCGACTGGGGACCAAACGTGCAACCCAGGTACATGCCCTGACCAGGAATCAAACTGGTGACCTTTTGCTTTGCAGGATAATGCTCAACCAACTGAGCCACACCAATCAGGGCTTGGCAGATATTCTTTTTAAAATTAGTTTTTAGATTGGACCCTTGGGTTTTGAACAAACTGTTTAATGACATGAACATTTTTTCCAGCACCATAAGTTATTTTTCTAAAAACCATAACAATTTGCATTCTTAATGAGAGCAGTTGAGAGTGAGGCCTAAGAGTTTTAAATTTTTCTGATTTGATAATTATATAACTATATTTCCTTATTTAAGTTTGCACATCTTTATTACTGGAGATTAAACATTTTCACACATAGTAGTCATTTGTAGTTGTAATTGTTAACTATGTATTGTAAACTGTCTTTGTCTCTTTATTTCCTACTGTACTAGTATTTTTCTATGACTTCTATCGAGTCCTCTGAATGTCAAAAATAATTATAAGCAGTACATTCATTGAGTTTAAGCCAAATGTTTTACCTCAGAGCTGCTTGAAAACAATATATTGGGCATCATTTCTAATTTTACTTGTTTATTTTGTTACAATTGAAAAGGAAGATTACAGTTTGTGATGTCTGAACTATTGGAATTATAAATCTGTGAGGTCCAAAATAACGAGTACCACTGTAATTACATCGTAATTCATCAAAATTCAATGGCTATTTCTTGAGTGCCCACCATGGGCTAGGGACTGTTCTCAGGGCTGGGGATCCAATCTTGCTTGGGGCAGCCAAGAAAGGTGGGGGCCTATAACCCATTCAATTTACTGTCTTTTCTCTAGTACATTAATAATCTAGAATATACTTGAGAACAGCCAAGTCTTTAGAAATTGTGGAATTACTCAGTGGAAAGTATCTTAGGCAGTAAGTTAAAGTGATGGGGGGCTGTTAGTGAGACAGTTACAGATGGCACCCAGTGGCAGCTGATGTGATGACCTCCTGACCCCACAGTCTGAGAAGCTGCCAGTTAACTTCTAACCTCACCTGCCCCTTCATTCCTATTCTAGCTTCTGAGGTTAATTGGCTCCGAGGCCGGGGAAATTTGACTACAGGAACCACAGCTTGTGGCTCTGCCTTAAGTCACCCTCAATGCTGATCCAGCTCTTACCTTTGTCTTCTAGCACCGGACTCTTGTGGTGAGGGGGAGGGCATGTATGACTCAGTGCCTGGCTGCCATCCCAATTCTAGGAACATATGCCCAGCCTTATGTCTCCACCCCCGGTTTCCCTCACCTCTACCTAATTCCCCCCCTAATCTACTAGTTCTTTGACCCTGGGCTCTCTTGGTTGAACCTGAGCACCACTAGTCCCTGTGGCTGGATCCTCATCGTCTGCTGCCACACTTCTCTCATGAAGACCATCTGCCTGAATCTAACGCTAGCTGGAGTCACGCTTGCTGCGACCTTTCCACTTAGCACCGCAGATGTCTTTCTGTTGCCTCCAGAAAATATTTAGTAGGTGGAATAGAAGTGGGAGATATGGAATCTAAAAAGAATAATTTTGCAGGACTCCAGCTTGGATGGCTGAAGGAATGATGGTTTTATTCAGTGAGATTGGGAACCAGGGAGAAGCGGGCTTGCTGGGAAATATGACAGGTCAGTTTTGGACACGTTGAACTTGAGGTGCCTGTAGTATCTCCAGGAACTCAGTATGGTGTTACATTGTGTAAATATTTCTGTCTCTCTTTGTGTGTGTGTGTGTGTGTGTATGTATACACACTCATATATACACAATAGGCAACATTTTAAAAGCTAAGCACCTGCCAGTGATCAAGATTTCTACATTCATGTATAGCTGGAAAGATCACTGAGCAAACTATAGTTCTTTTCCCATTATGCAAATCTGTACGTGTTGTTAATCAACAGTTCTGTATAATTAGAAGCTTATTTCCATGTTAATGTAGAAAGTCTTAACCACCCTGAAATTTGCCTAAAGTCAGTAAGGTCAAATGTTGAATAAATATTTATTGAAAGAGGAACATTACAGGTCAATGCTTCTAACCTGAAAAATTAATCAATCTGTGTCTGATTTTGGTTTGCATAGGGTTTGTGATTGTTTCCAAATCTGCGGATTAGGAATTGTTGTTTTCTACACCTACATTTGAAAATCAGTGTATTGAATACCCAAGAATAACTTTTGAAAAATGACTTAAGATTTGATTCTACTACAAGACACTAAATCAATACAAGAAAGTCTGGGGGAAGAGTATCTCCCTACCACATTTGGGGGTGTATACTCCTTTAATGGGGCACTCCTAATTCTGATTACAGTTAATGGGAGTTGTGTGCATGTATCACGAGGTGCACAGGCCTCACCGCCTCTATCAGGGAAGGATTCCTTTTGTGTTGATCTCCTCGCTGTGTTTTCATTCTACCTTTTAAAACCATTACACCTAACAGAGTTTTGAGTGCATTATAGGTAACTTTAAGAAGCTGTCATTATCTCCTCTCTCTTAACCACATAATAGGGGGTAGAAAAGTGAGAGCACAGTATAGACACCATGCTGAGGAAAAGGAACTTGCCTTGAATTTTTGAACCCTCAGCCTATTTTCTGTAATGCTCAGTGGTGAATCACTCTTAAGTGCTCCATCATTCACTAGGATATGTGCTTCCTGCCAAAGGTTACCAGATTACAAAAGTATCCTTAGCTCAGAAGGGACTCATAATTTACCATCACCTTATTTTGACACTAAGAGAGAAAATATGTGCATCAAGACAAGCAGAGAAAATAATGAAAAAAAGGTATATTAACTTAACAATGCAGCAAACACTCCAAAGGAAAAAAATACAGACTAGAACAATAGTAAGGATAATAGAAAGTAATGCTGTTAAATTATGAGGAGAGATTTGCTGCTCCCCTGAATGAAGATAGTTTCTTAAAGAGCTTCCCTTAGGCATGAGAAGAAATGGGAAAGTTAAGATAGCTCCCAAAGTCAGAAGGAAATAGTTAGTTGTGTCAATGCTCCTAAAAGACATAGTCAAGTACATTTCCTGAAGGTGAGATAGAAGTATTTTTTTAAAAATTAAAAATACCAGTGACTTGGAAAGAGATGTTAACATGCAAAAAAATGAGCAATGTCATGGCCACAGTGGCAAGGTGGTGAAAACCTCAGGAAGTTAGGCAACCAGAGTGAAACCTTAGAGGACCTCTGATTAACATGTAGAAAAAATAGTGGAGCTGCAATATTTAGGAAAAATGCCAGGATATATGCTCTTTATATGCTCCTGTACGTAAAAACTTCACAGGAATGTGTACCTTAAACTTTAGCACATTTCATTTTACAACTTATAACAAAAGGGTGACATTTACAAAAGAGTACTAAAAGTGTAGTTACCAGAAAATTTCATCACAAATGCAGCTACAACTTTCTTTTTTACAACATAATCTCACTGTAAACTTTCAATGGTGAGGATGCCTATCACAAGGCTTTCAACAAACAGTTATAATGTGGGAGTTGACTACTTGGGAAGCCTCACTGGAACCCCTTCAATATTTTGAGATGCCCGGTTCACTGGGTAACAGAACATATCTCTAACCCTTTCACATTCCTTCTTCTTCATTTTTGGGTGTGTGCTACATCTTTCTGTTGGTTTGTATGTTTGCTTATTTGTCTGAGTGCCACAGTTCAACATGTTACTTTTTCTTAACTTCTTAATTGACTGTGACACATATATAGGAAAGAAGACACTTCTTTTTTATTTTTGTTTTTATTTATTTTTAATATATTTTATTGATTATGTTATTACAATTGTCCCATTTTTTTCTCCCCTTTATTCGCCTCTGCCCTGCACCCCCCCCCCCCACCAGCATTCCCCAACCTGTAGTTCATGTCCATGGTTCGTACTTGTTGTAAGTTCTTTGGCTTCTCCATTTCCTATACTATTCTTAACCTTGCCCTGTCTATTTTGTACCTACCATTTATGCTTCTTATTCCCTGTAGCTTTTCCCCCTATTTTCCCCCATCTCCCTCCCCACTGATAACCCTCCATGTGATCTCCATTTCTGTGGTTCTGTTCCTGTGCTAGTTGTTTGCTTAGTTTGATTTTGATTTTTAGGTTCATTTGTTGATAGTTGTAAGTTTGTTGTCATTTTACTGTTCATAGGTTTGATCTGCTTAATTTTCTTAGATAAATCCCTTTTACATTTCATATAATGAGGACTTGGTGATGGTGAATTCCTTTAGCTTTCCCTTGTCTGGGACGCACTTTATCTGCTCTTTTATGCTAAATGATAGCTTTGCTGGATAGAGTAATCTTGAATGTAGGTTCTCGCCTTTCATGACTTTGAGTACCTCTTTCCAGCCCCTTCTTGCCTGCAAGCTTTCTTTTGAGAAATCAGCTGACAGCCTTATGGGAACTCCTTTGTAGGTAATTGTCTCCTTTTGCTGCCTTTAAGATTCTCTCCTTCTCTTTAATCTTAGGTAATGTAATTATGATGTGCCTTGGTATGAGCTCCCTTGGGTCCAACATCTTCAGGACTCTCTGAGCTTCCTGGACTTCCTGGAATTCTATTGCCTTTGCCAGATTGGGGAAGTTCTCCTTCATTATTTTTTTCAACTAAGTTTTCAATTTATTCCCCTGTTCTCCTTGTGGCACCCCTGTGATTTGGATGGAACGTTTAAAGTTGTCCCTGAGGTTCCTAAGCCTCTCCTCATTGTTTTGAATTCTTGTTTCTTCATTCTGTTCTGGTTGAATGTTTATATCTTCCTTCTGCTCCAAATCACTGATTTGAGTCTCAGTTTCCTTCCCTTCACTGTTGGTTCCCTGTTTATTTTCCTTTATTTCACTTTTCATAGCCTTCACTTTTTCCTCTATTTTGCAAACATACTCAACAATTTCTGTAAGCATCCTGATTACCAGTGTTTTGATTTATGCATCTGATAGGTTGGCTATCTCTTTGTCGTTTAGTTGTATTTTTTCTGGAGCTATCACCTGTTCTTTCACTTGGGCCATAGTTTTTGTCTTGGTGCACCTGTTACATAGTAAGGAGCAGAGGCTTAGGTATTTGCCATGGCAGGGCAACCTACATCACTGTGGTGTGGCTCTGTCAGTGGGGGAGGGGTTTCCGGGGTAACAATGCTGCTTGCTCAGCTCTCAGCCAGCTTTTAGTCATTTCCCCTGCTACCCACAAGCAAATTGGGGTCTTCTGGTGCTGATTTCCTGGTGGGTGGGCTTGTGTATGTTCTAGGACCCTGTGGGTCTCTCCAACGAACTTTCCTGTGAGACTGGGAGTTTCTCCCACTGTGGCAATTCCCATAGGTTTTTACAGCCAGAGGTTTTGAGGCTTTATTTCCCCGTGCTGGAACCCTGGGTTGTGCAGCCTGTGTCACTCCCCAGTTGTTCCTCCTGATTTATTCATATGCAAATGTGGGATAGCCCAGTCCTCTATCTGCCACCTTGCCGCGCATCCGGAGGACCCTTCTTAAACACAGAATTTTTCACAGATTATATAAATCTGTAAAGTGTATACAATTTTACAACATACAATCGTGTAATGGGCTGTCTGCAGACTACATAAATTCGTGTAACCCCAGCCCATATCACGATATGGAACATTACCAATACCCCAGACACTTTCCCATGTCCCTCTCCAGTAAATACCCTTGTACCTCAATGGCAACGCTCGGTCTTATATCATTAGTGTAGTTTTGCCTGCTTTAAAATGCCATATAAATGAAATCCTATAGTATGTTCAATATATGTCTTCAAAAAACTTTCCATAAGTTCACATAATTGAGTTCAAGTGTAATTCTAGGTATGAATTTGTTCAACAAATGCAAATTTTATCTATTTCTATCCTCTCTTACAAACCATTCTGAGATTTAAAATGCAAATTCCTCCAACCTTCCCGCCCCAACCTAAAACAAAAATCCCTTTCAGCACTAATGCTCACTCTTAACTCCTCCTCAATCCTGCCAATTTAGGACTGACATAGTGGTTTGAAGTAAGTAATAGCTGGAGTACTGACCTTTCTTCAGCCACTGTAGTCTTTCTAATCAGTGTTGATAATGGGTTTTTAAAAGTGTTAAAAATGAAACAAAAGAAAAGCCTGGTTTTTTGTTGTTGTTGTTGTTACACATTCATATATATATATATATATATAAAATCTTTATTTTACTCTAGGTTCTAAGACATCTAACACCCTTCTAGAGAGACATTCATTATTACTCACTCCTTGTATATCTGTGCAAAAATAGTATACACATGTGTTAGTTTCATCTTTTAGCACAAATTGAATCATTCTGTGCAAATTATTCTGTATTTAGTTTTTTTAATTGTAAATTATATTGGAGGTCATTTGCTATCAGCACATAGAGAATTACCATGTTAATTTTAATGGTACTGCATTCTATGCCTGTACCTTTAATTACTTAATCAGATTTCAGGATTTGAAAAACAGCCAGTAATTCTTTAACCACAAGGAGATGGAAATTTCAGGACACTAAGAGGCAGAAACTAGTTTTCAAATATACTTTATTCCCCGCTAAGCAGATGGAAATTCCAACCAATACTGAGATCTTCCCCACACCACTTTCAGCTCCCTGCCTGAAAGCATCAGTCTTCAGTCCCTGGCGCCCAGAGCTGACAGTAGTCCCTGTGTGAGGTGGGCCAAATAACAGAAGAGGGGCTGCCTATGATTTTAGAGAGTTTGCCAATGAAGGGAAGAGATATTCTGACCTTTTTAAAAAACAATAGTAGTTTTAAGACTGATCAGGAACAAGGCAGGGGCTCTTTCTTTCATTACTTTTATTTAGCATGTACTGGAAATTCTACCAGAGAAATTTAGGCAAGAAAAGGATACAAAAGGCATCCAAATTAGACAAAAAGAAGTAAATCTCTGTTTACAAGTCACATTATCTTATATACAGAAAATCCTAAGGAATCCACACAAAAAGGTGTTAGAACAAATAAATGAATCCAGCAAAGTTGCAGGATACAAGATTAATACACAGGCCCTGGCTGGCTAGCTCAGTTGGTTAGAGCATCATCCCGATATGCCAAGGTTGCAGGTTTGATCCCTGTTCAAGGCACATACAAGAAGCAACCAAGGAATGCATAAATAAGTAAAAAAACAAATCAATGTCTGTATTCCTCTCTCTTTCTCTCTCTCTCTCACTCTCAAATCAAATTTAAAAAGATTAATACACAAAATTCTGTTGTTTTAATACACTAACAAAGAACAACCCAAAACAGATATTAAGAAACCAATTAGGATTTTCGGCCAAGATGGAGGCATAGGTAGACACACTGTGCCTTCTCGCACAACCAAAAGAAGGACAACAACAATTTGAAAACAAAAAACAACCAGAACTGACAGAAAATCGAACTGTATCGAAGTCCAACAACCAAGGAGTTAAAGAAGAAACACTCACCCAGACCAGTAGGAGGGGCGGAGACTGGCAGCCGGGGCGGAGAGGACTCGCGGGAAGGCGGTGGCTGGCAGACCCACCGACCTGGCGGACTGTGGAGTGGGGTGGGCAAGGCTGCAGCTGGCGGGCAAGGCAGCAGCTGGTGGACCAGGTGACAGACCTCGCAACCCAGAGTTCCAGCGCGGGGAAATAAAGCCTCAAACCTCTGAGTGAAAACACTGGCGGGGGACGAGGCGGCAGTGGGAGAAACTCCCAGCCTCACAGGAGAGTTCCTTGGAGAGACCCACAGGGGCCTAGAGCGTGCACAAACCCATGCATTCAGGAAGCAGCACCAGAAGGGCACAATTTGATTGTGGGTAGCAGACGGAGTGACTGAAATCCGGCAGAGAGCAGAGCAGGCGCCATTGCTCCCTCTCAGACCCTCCCCCACGTACAGCGTCACAGCGCAGCGCCTATCAATACCTGCCCGAGTGAACACCTAAGGCTCCGCCCCTGTGTGTAACATGTGCTCCAAGACAAAAAAAAAAAAAAAGGCCCAAATGAAAGAACAGATCAAAGCTCCAGAAAAAATACAACTAAGCAACCAAGAGATAGCCAACCTATCAGACGCACAGTTCAAAACACTGGTTATCAGGAAGCTCACAGAATTGGTTGCATTTGGTCACAAACTAGATAAAAAAAATTAAGGATATGCTAAGAGAAACAAAAGAAAATGTACAGGGAACCAATAGTGATAGGAAGGAAACTGAAACTCAAATCAATGGTGTGGACCAGAAGGAAGAAAGAAACATCCAACCAGGAAAGAATGAAGAAACAAGAATTCAAAAAAATAAGGAGAGGATTAGGAACCTCCAGGACATGTTTAAATGTCCCAACATCCGAATTATAGGGGTACCAGAAGGAGAAGAGGAAGAGCAAAAACTTGAAATCTTATTTGAACAAATAATGGAGAATTTCCCTAATCTGGCAAAGGAAATAGACTTCCAGGAAGTCCAGGAAACTCGGAGATTCCCAAAGAAGCTGGGCCCAAGGAGGAGCACACCAAGGCACATCAGAATTACATTACCCAAGATTAAACAGGAGAGAATCTTAGAAGCAGCAAGAGAAAAGGACACAGTTACCTATGAAGGACTTCCCATAAGACTGTCAGCTGATTCCTCAAAAGAGACCTTACAGGTAAGAAGGGGCTGGAAAGAAGTATTCCAAGTCATGAAAGGCAAGGACCTACATCCAAGACTGCTCTATCCAGCAAAGCTGTCATTTAGAATGGAAGGGCAGATCAAGTGCTTCTCAGATAAGGTCAAGTTAAAGGAGTTCATCATCACCAAGCCCTCATTATATGAAATGTTAGAGGGATTTATCTAAGAAAAAGAAGATTAAAAAATATGAACAGTAAAAATGACAGCAAACTCACAGTTATTAACAACCACACCTAAAACAAAAACAAAAGCAAACTAAGCAAACAACTAGAACAGGAACAGAACCACAGAAATGGAGGGCTATCAACAGGGGAGTGGCAGGGGGAGAGAGGGGGGAAAGGTACAGAGAATAAGTAGCATAAATGGTAGGTAGAAAATAGACAGGGGGAGGGTAACAGTAGTATAGGAAATATAGAAGCCAAAGAACTTACATGTATGACCCATGGACATGAACTACAGGGGGGGAATGTGGGAGGGAGGGGGTGGGCAGGATGGAATGGAGTGAAGGGGGGAAATGGGACAACTGTAATAACATAATCAATAAAATATATTTAAAAATTAAAAAAGAAACCAATTACATTTTCAGTAGCATCAAAAAAAATATTAAGTAAAATTAAGCCAAGTAGAGCACGGCTTGTACACCAAAAATTGAAAAAAAATTACTAAAAAGGAGGTCTACTGAAAGAAATTAAAGAACTAAATAAATGGAAAAATATCCTATAATCATAGCTTGAAAGAAAATATTGTTAAGATGCAATACTCCTCAAAGTGATCTACCAATTCAATACAATTCCAACCAAACCCCAATGGCCTTTTTTGCAGAAATAGAAATATCCATCCTAATATTCATATAGAATTTGAAAGGTCTCCAAATAGCCAAAACAATCTGGAAAAAGAAAACAAACTAGGAGGTCTCACACTTTCTGATTTCAAAACTTAACTACAAAGCAAAGGTGATCAAAACACTCCATCACTCCAAAAAGTAGCCTTATGCCCTGTTGGCAATTAGTCACTCTCTCCATCCCAGCCCTAGCAAAGCAGTGCTTTGCCTTTTGTTATTGCAGTTCTGCCTTTTCTAGGGTTTCATAGATATGCAATCATACAGTACACAGTCATTTATATTTGGCTTCTTTCACTTAGCATGATGTTCATTCATGCTGTTGCACCTTTGAGTAGTTCGGTCCTCTCTGTTGCTGAGCAGCTTTCCATTGTATGGTTGTATTACCATTTACTCATTCACCAACTGATGGACATTTGGCTTATTTAGTGTTTCTCTTTGTTATTGTTGTTTTATTATTTTTAAATTTTATAGTTTCATTCTGCTGTGTCAAATTCTAGATGTCACTTATCCTGTTAGCAACTAATTGAAATTCTTTCATATGTGGATTGGTCATTTTCACCCATTATCTTTTCAGGTATTTCCTCTCCCCTATTTTCTCTCCCCTTTCCTTGTAGAACTTTATTAGATGCTTGTCAGACCTTCTTACCCTATCCTCTATGTTTCTAAATCTCATGTATTATATTTTTGTCCTTGTACTTCATTTGAAGTAATTTATTTAGTACTATCTTTTAATAAACAAATTTTCTTTTTTAACCTGCCCCTAGTATTTCTAGGACTCTGGAAAGAATACAAATGTAAGGCCACATGCTATATAGATATATTTAAAATTAGAAATCAAGCTAGCAAAGAAATAAATAAAATATATTCCACCCTCTTACCTTGACAAAGGTTTGAACATAAAATTCTTGGATACCTACAGCTATGGCCTCTGTTACAGCGGCACAGAGACAGCTGAATCCTAACTGCAGGCCCCAAACTCCTCTCTTTCTATTTTGAGCTCCATGTCACATTGTAAGGGACGTCAAGTCTCTACACTTGCTGTCCCTTACATTTAGACAGACAACCTACAAATCCAAGTCCCATCCATAATCCCCCAAGAGCCATTTCTTGGCCACCCCCTGAGGACTCAGTCTACCCTCAGGAGGAGAGACCTGGGGAAGAACTAGAAGCAGGCTCGGGACCATTTGAGCTGAGAATTTCAGGGATCGTGGAGCCAGGAGTATGATCTAGAAGGGAGCACATAGACTCCAAGTGACTAGCCATATTCTTAGCCATGAAGATTAATTGTGGCTGGCTGAAGGCCAGAGACAACTCCAAAGTACAGGGCCTGAGGCTGTATAAGGCAAGTACTATACTGCTCTCTGTAGCTAGGGTAAACCCATCTGTGAGTTTTTAATTTTACATACCATATTATTAATTTCTATAAGTTCCAGTTGATTCTTTTTACAATCTGCTATTTTAGTCATATTTTCTGTTCCTTCTTTTATTTTTTTAAACATGTTAACCATATTTCTTTTATATCCTGAGTCTGATGATCCCTGTATCTGAAGTCTTTGTGGATCTTTCCGCTATCTGTTGTTTTGGTTGGTTGGCTCTTGCTTCTTGTGCCTTCTTTCTTTGTGTGTTTTTTGATGTTTGAGCTTGTATTTCTTGGAATTTATCTATGTGAAATTTCTCAAAGCCTGCAATAAGGATGGTTTCTTATAAAAAAAAAAAAAAAAGACTGCTTCTCCCAGGCACCTGAGTATATAAGAACCCTGGGACAACTTTAAATCAAATTTTCAGACCATATTTTTATAAATCATCCAGATACTGAAATTTTAGGCTGAAAAATCCTTGTGAGGGCCCACTTGTGGTTGAATATTCTCATATTTGCCTCTTCATTCCTATCCCACTCGGTGCCAGAGTTTTTGGGTAATTTTCCAGGAGTGGAAGTAGATTTCTTACAGCAAGGATTTATTGGGAGATTTCCTTTTTAAAATTCTAGTCTAGAGTAGGCCTTGAGCTCTGTCTCTTGTGATTTGACCCCATAAAGCTGTGAAAGTTTATTATGTTAGATAAAAGCTCTCTAGGTTCCCACCATGTTTTGTCTTAAGTATTCCTTATTTTCTTGCCAGCTCATTAAACAAGAAGAAAGGTTTTTTAGCTAGTATTTTTAGGTGTTTTTGGAAGGTCACTTGGGGTACCTAGCCTCATTTATTGCTACAAAAGTCTTACACAATCTTAATGTTTGTCCAATTTTATTTATTTATTTTTTAATTCCCACTGCTAATGCATTGACTCACACATGTGTAATTTTTGGCTCCATCCAAAAGCCTTCTAACTACATTCCCTGCTTCTGGTCTCTACCCTGCCTCTTCTCTCCATCTCCCATCTTTCCTTCCTTCCTTCCTTTCTTCCTTCCTTCTTTCCTTCCTTCCTTCCTTCCTTCCTTCCTTCCTTCCTTCCTTCCTTCCTTCCAAGCTGTATCAATAAGGGTCTTGGCAGGAAACAGAATTTACCCAAATAGTTCAAGTGAAAATAATTTAATGAAAGTATCAGTTATAGAAAAAGTAGCAGAGGTAAGGGAGCAAATCACAGTTGACAATACATTTAGAGATTGCCTACAGAGGAGGTGCTAAAGAGACAAAGGGAGAAAATAAAGTTCACAGAGCCCAGTGAAAGGTAGGGTCACGGAGGAGGGGCCACCTGACAGGAACTATAATCATGAAGAGACGAAGTTACTGCTGGTCACGTATCATCAAAGGAGAGAAGGAATGGGGAAGAGATGCCCAATTTCTCTGTCCACATGCCTTCTGATAGCTTTGCCTAGGCCTTTCTTTGGCTATATCCAATAACATGGAAGTCCTCAGAGAAGCTGAGATCAATCCCCTCAGGCATTGAGCTTGACACAGAAGGACAGGAAATGCATCCGAGCCAAAAGAAAACACACCAGCCTTTCTTCAGACTACTTGAAAAGGTCAATTTTTTAATATGCTAATCAGATCACACCATCATCCTACTTCAAATCTGTCAGTGGATTCATATCATCTTCAGGACTAAATCTAAATTTAGATATGTGATTTCACTGCTATTTACGTCTTTATTCCCTAGTTCTTGTCTTAGCTTATAGCCATTCTGAATTAATATATTCTTATTTATTTATTTTATAATTATTATTTTGCAAGAGTAATAATGTTACTTGTAGCCCCAAATGAATAGTCCATGTGTACACAATGAAATTTAAGAGGAAATATAGGAATTAGAGCCCTGGCTAGTGTGGCTCAGTTGGTTGGAGCATTATCCATAAACTGAAAGGTTGAGTGTTTGTTTCCTGGTCAGGGCACATACTTCGGTTGTGGGTTTCATCCCTGGTTGGGGCAGGTGCAAAAGGCAACTGATTGATGTTTCTCTCTCACATCCATGTTTCCTTCTCTCCATCCCCTCCGCTTCCCCTCTCTCTAAAATCAATATGCATGTCCTCAGATGAAGATTTAAAAATATATATCAGAATTAGACATTTTTATTGCTAATTTTCAAAACTTTAACACACAAGTAAGAAAGTTTATACCATAAATACTAGTAAAGACTGAGTAAGATTTACAAGTATCTTTCTTCTCTCCCCCTTTTTATTGAATTCATTGGGGTGATACTGCTTAACAAAATTACACAGGTTTCAGGTGCACAATTCCACAACACATCTGTACACTGTATTTTGTGTTTACTACCCAAGTTTCTCACAGTTTTTGATAGAATGGGGTTACAGTACATTTTCACAATTTAGATTTTGTATTTTAAATTTTGCCTAAGATCCCACATGAAACCTCTACAGGGCATTTCCCCTCTAAAAACTGGTATATATGAGGGGGTACCAAAAAAATCCCCAAAATTATCTTTTTGAGTGAGGGTCCCTTGTAGTACAGGCTTCCCCCAATAAGTGAGTGTTCTAGGAACCCATCTGTATCAGTGTATCAGCTGACATTGTTGGGTGAGGCTGTATTTAGCTTCAGTTAGTTTTTTTGAAGACTCTTTCAATGCAGTTGCCAATTTCACGATGGATGATTTACCAGCACACCTGCCCACACCGTGCTGTGTGTTCAGCAGTTTTTGACCAAAACTGGAATGACCCTCTCTATTCACCCAGTCTCACCCTGAGCAACATTTTTTTTTTGTTTCCCTCGATGAAAATGTCCTCCATGGGAAATGTTTTGCTGATGTGGAAGAGGTGAAACAAAAAACAGCAGAAGCACTAAAAGGCATCAAAATTGATAAGTTCAAAAACTGAGCAGTGGAAAAAACATCTCGATAGATGCATTGCATCAAATGGAGAGAACTTTGAAGGTGACTGAAGTTGAAACATGTGAGAATAAATACACAATTTTTTACAAGTAAATTCCAGGCTTTAGGGGGTCTTCCTTTGTATACCCTAAAAAGTGTTCTACACTGGAATCTCAGTGCAACGTATAGCTTCACTATTGGAAAACCCTTCTTTAAACTCCGCAAATATTGAGTCAAAGATCTTAAGATACAACATACTACATTGTGATCAACAAACATACTTTAAGCAGAAGTGTTGAAAGTTTCTAACCAGAGTTTTGAAGAAAACAAGCCTCAAGGAGGGGGAATCCCAACACTAAGAAACACTACATGTCCCAGAATACTTTGCGACTACAATGAACCACAATTCCCAGAATGCATCGCTGGTCTCACGCAAGTTTTCCTAGGAACTGGGGCTTGTAGTTCTCCGGGGCGGTAAATGACGAGGGCGGTGGTTGCTTATTGAATGCGAGGGTATTAATAATAGCCTTCCAGTTTTGGGCAAAGGGAAAACACCTCGAGCCATTGGGCTGACTGGCTCCTTTTCTCATCTTTTGGCCTCTGCTTTACACAGGTAATTCACGGAGGGACCACAATTCCCCGCAGCAGGGCCCCACCATCTCTTTTTGAGAGCGACCTCTTACTGGTGAAGCCATTTGTCCCTAAGCACTTGCCGTAGCAGCCACCGCCCATCCCTCTTTGTGTGTTTCTGGTAGCCCCCGAGCTAGTGGCGGCGACTGTTGGTCTTGTGGGTGAAGGAAAGGGACGTTATCGGAAGTTGCAGGCGGGCGGATTCTTCCCCATCCCGCCACCTGACAGGTGGGTTGACTTTCCTTACTTCCAGGTCCCCCCCGTCTGCTGTGTGTCACATCGGGACTCACTGGGCGGTTGCGAGTTCCTGCTGACATTGCCGCTAGGGCCGGCTCGGGAAGGAGAGGCGGGGAGAGCCAGGTGCGGTGACTCAGGAAGGCCAGGGAGACGGGGCCGCTCCCTTAGATTCGTGATCCTTCCGAGGTGGCTCGATGAGCCTCGAGGCTTGTCCAGCGCGCTCTGGTCCCCTCCTCCGGACGCACTGTCCAGAACCGCGCCCTCTTGGTGGTGACCCCAGGGGAGAAGTAACTCCTTTTCGCCTTGCTCCATTTTATAAATAAAAGTCATTACTACTTGCATTGACAGCGTTTTCCCTCACCGTTTATGTTGGAAAGTACCCAAACGCGGAGATTGTAGCACAAAATTCCAGAGACATCTTCCATCGAGTGTTAAGAAAGTGAACATGTGCGTTGTTAGTCGTTGGGGCTCTGGCTTCTGTGAAGATGAGCGGGCCGATCAGCTTTATGTAGTTAAGCTGGTCAGACTTTGTTTAGGGGCTTTGACTAAACATGTATTTACTGTAACTAAGTACATTTGATAGTAAATGATGGTTATTTTGTGCTTTGCTTGTTAAAATATTACTATTACATTGCACTTTTAGAATTTACAGCAATTTTGTGTCCGACTGCACATTGTTTTTCTTAAATTTCTGGGAATGAATGGAAAACTCAGGTAATAGATTTGATCTGTATCGTATAGCCTAAGTTAAGGTTCTTAATGCCAACCCATATGCTCTGTTTTAAGAGCCAGAGATATTATGTGACATTTGGGCATTTGTACGTTTAGGAGCTATGTGCTAGGTACTGTGCTCAACTCTGAATATTTTTTTCCTCTTTTTTTGTACCTCCCTTCTGCTCTTTGCATTAGCTTGTCCTGTATTTTAATTCCTTAATATATTTTATTTCTATTTCACATCAGCTCACAAAGTGCTCTCTGTTGTTTTTAAAGATCAATGATCTCTGTAATGACACACATATTTACCCCCAATTGCTCCTCAGTCCTTCTTACATTTTCAGGTTCAACTATGAATATTTCTTATAAACCTTTGTTCATAATCTTGAAGACATTTTTAAAAAGAGTGCTGCTTTTACTAATGTAACAATGATTGCATATGATTATATGCTTCTTAAGGTCACAAACATGTCGGACAAAAGTGAATTAAAGGCAGAGTTGGAACGTAAGAAGCAGCGGTTGGCCCAAATCAGAGAGGAAAAGAAGAGAAAAGAAGAAGAAAGGAAAAAAAAGGAAGTATGTATGGTTTTTAAAAGTAAACTTAATATAAAGTAATTGTATTTTATTTCAATTATTTAACCTTTATGTAAAGCTTTCAGAATAGTTAAAAAATCCAGTTGTGACTGTAAAATAGAGCACTGTAGGTGGGTCTTACTTTAAAGAAACCAGGTATGACTAACAGAATTCACTGCAGACAGTAACTTGGGTAATAGGTATCTAGTCGATATAGGCATTTGAGGTGCACAGTAGTCCCTTCTGATCTGTGAGGGATAAGGGTCCAAGACCCCAGTGGATTCCTGAAACCCCAGATAGTACTGAAAATGACAAAACTGATCAATTAAAGTATGGGGTTTTTTACTAAATAAAAAATATTTCATGTAGATTGATGCATTTCTAAAATTTGATTTATAAAAGTTCAACTTATATAATTATTGGGTTGGCCAAAAAGTCTGTTGCATTTTTTCTGTAAAATAAGACACATTTTTCATTTTCACCAATAACTTTATTGATTTGGATATTTTGAGTATGTTGGCATCTCCCTCTATTGGCTTCTAGTGGGTAGAGGCCAGGGGTGCTGCTACACATCTTCCAATGCATAAGACAGCCCCACAGCAAAGGATTATTTGGCCAAAATGTCCATAGTACCAAGAAACTTCGCAAACCACTTTGACACGTTCTGTCAGCCACAGCCCCTTCCCCGTACACTGCACAAATTGTTTTTGCATTTCAGTTGCGTTTTTACCTTTCTTGAAATAATAATAAACCATAATATGCTGAAAATATTGCATATTTTTTTCCATTTCAATATTGAAATGGCTGCATAAAAACTCACCAATTTTGGTAAGTTTTTTTAAATGCAAACTGATATGACAGCTGTCATGATACAATCTTAACAAAATTGTTTCAAATGAAGTTAAAGACAACTAAGCAGTACTAGAGCCACCGTACAGAAAAACTAACAGACGTTTTGGCCAACCCAATAGTTTTCTAGGAATATGTTTATTCTGTAAAGTAAGGGGCATCTGCTCATAAAACATGGCATATACAGTATCATAACTGAGTTTGGATTTTGGACTTACTAGTATGAACTGTTAATAATATTTTACTAGTTTGAACCGCTAATGATTTGTCAAGATAGTATTGATGGCAAAGAAATTAGTAGATTAAGGGATTTGTTTTTATCTCCTTTATGGTGAGTTAGTCATCGAAATATTTTTACTAAGTAAAGGGTTTGCTATATTCTAAAGGTGGGCCAGGTACTTATATCTTCTGATTTTTGACATCACCATGCAATCGTGTACGGCCAATATTTATTGACCCTGAGTTGGAGATATTTTACTTGCTTCTCTATTGAAATGTACATTTATCCCTATGGAAGCTCTTTAGATAAAGTTTGCATACTTTCATCACAGATATGTTTTTAATGGCCAGTGTAAGATAATTTGTTCTAAGTGTGACATTACTACCAATTTTTCTGATGTGATAGCCTAAACAATAGCAAGGCTTACAGGAATCTCTTAGGGAAAAAATAAAAATTAGTAGTAGAAAAATCAGAGATACAATTTGTATGTGGCATTGCAATGATGCTGTCAATGCCTATAATTGAAGAATTTTTCTAGTGTACTCTGCACCTTTCTGTGATACATTATTATAAGAGAGTTGGAGGTTTAAGTTAGTTATTTCTTTAAAAGCTAATGGCAGAAGCATGAGTCAGACCAGCAGAGCCATTACAAAGTAGTACCTACAGCTTTAAGGCCTTCAGTGCTGAGAGCAAATTTGGTGTTCGTTTTCTAAGGATGGCCATAAGTGGCCTCTAAGGGATATCTATGACATGATTTATATATCTAAAGTTTATGAAACATTACGAGAGATAATAGTATTAAACAATGAGTCTACTAATCTGTCGTTACACAAAGTGTCAACTTGATAATATAGCCTGTTTGGCCATTTTGATAAAATTTTCTGATGTAATTTTTTAAGTTAAAATGGTACCGAATATTATGACTAACAATTCACTGCAGACACTTGTCTGAGTAATAGTTGTCTTGTCGAACGAGGCATTTGAGGTATTCAGTAGTATTCCTTATCTGCAAAGGGTAAGGTCAAGAACCCCAGTGGAAACCTGAAACCCCAGATAGTACTAAACCCTATAAATATTATGTTTTTTCTCATACATATGTACCTATGATAAAGTTTAATTTATAAATTAGGCATAGTAACAACAACTAATATAGCCAGGCACCACTTTATGACATGAATATGTTCTGAGGAATTTGTCACAGGCGAGTTCGTCCTTGTGTGACTATCGTAGGTGCTTACACAAACCTAGCTGGGGTAGCCTTCTATCCACTTCGGCTGTATGGTATAGCCTATTGCTGCCAGGCCACAAGCCTGTACAACATGTTACTGTATAGAACAAAACAACGTTAAACCAGCACGGGACATACATGTAAACACACAGTAGACGAGATGTATGAGGCTGCTGCCGGTGTGGTATGCATGCTGTTTTGTATTAAACTTATTTTTTATAAGTAGAAACAGTGCACTCTAAAATAATGATGAGAAGTATAGTAAATATATGAACCAGTAGCAGTAATTTATTATTATCAAGTATTATATACTATGCATAATTATATGTGCTATACTTTTTTAATAAGGCTGATAGCGCAGTAGGTTTGTTACAGCAGCATCACCACAAACACCTGCTTAACGCATTGTACTCTGACATCACTGGGGGGTAGGAATTTTTCAGCTCCATTATAATCTAATAAGACCACTGTTGTATATCCAGTCTGTTGTTGACTGAAATGTTATGCAGCACATGAATTATAACATACTGTAATAAAAGTTATGTGAATGTGTTCTCTCAGCAAACTAGCACAGATTTATTTTTCCTTCTTTACAATTTCACAGATAGAATATTCATTCTTTCTGTAGATCTTAGCAACCTCAGCATATAATTATTTTTCTTTATTTAAAGTTGAGAATTTTCACCTTTTCACTTAAAGGGTGCACTTTATGGCTTCTCTTTGGCATATCTGAATTGCCAACATCACTACTCTTGCACTTCGGGACATTATTAAATAAAGCAAGGGTTTCGAACACTGGGCACTTCAGTACCATAATAGTGGATCTGATAACCGTAACAGTTACTAAGTGACTTACAGGTGGTTTGCATATACGAAGGACAAAGAGATGATTCACATCTCAGGCTGGACAGAGTGTGACAGAGAAGATTTCATCATGCCACTCAGAATGGCATGCAATTTAAAACTTATAAATTATTCATTTCTAGAATTTTCCATTTAATATTTTCAGACCAAGGTTAACCAAAGGTAACTGAAACCATGGAAAGTGAAACAGCAGATAAGGGGACACCACTGTATATATAGAACTTTTCTATTGAAGGCTTAAATTTCACTTTTAAGGATTTCACTTTTAGATGGACTGAAAGTATTGAAACTTATCTAATTAATTATTTTTTAAGATTTTTCACTTATTTATTTTTAGAGAGGGGTAGGGAGGGAGAAAGAGAGAGAGAAACATCAGTGTGTGGTTGTGTCTTGAGCACCCCCTACTGGGGACCTGGCCGGCAACACAGGCATGTGCCCCTACTGGGAATCAAAACAGTAATCCTTTGGTTCGCAGTCTGGCACCAGCCAGGGCTTGAAGCTTATCTAGTTTAACTGGAATTTTAGCTAAAACTATAAATTTCTGAAATAAAAGCTGGCAAGAATTTAATTTAAAAATGTTTAGAACTATGCAAAAGTAAATTTTAACCAAATCCAACCACATATTTATCATAAAAATAATACTTTAGCTTAAAAAATTTTAAAAAGCTTTTCTCCAGATGCATTTCTTACACACATCCTTACATAAAGTTGCATAAATACGATGAAAATTTCATACAGAAGTTTGAGGTACTCATACTTTTTTCAACAGATTAAATTGTCCATTTAGTTAAAATTTGTTACCTTTTAGATAATTCCATCTCGCTCTGACTGGTGTGGCTCAATGGGTTGGGCATTTTCGATTCCGGACACATGCCTGGGTTGTGGGCCAGCTGGGTTGTGGGCCAGGTCCCCTGTTGAGGGTGTGCAAGAGGCTGCCAATCGACATTTCTCTGGCACATTGATGTTTCTCTCCCTCTCCTTCTCCCTTCCTTGCCCATTCTCTAAAAATAAATAAATAAAAAGTTTTTTAAAAATTCCATCTTTTTTTTTCATAGCATTGCGATACTTATATCTAAGCTTTTGTGCCACTGGGGGAGATTTTCACAATTCCTAACTGTGGGTAGCAATTCACTGCTGTAGATAATTAGAATTTGACTACTTTTAAAATTTACATGTCAGGAAAATTTTTGTGGGAGCTCTTTGATTACATATACAAATGGATCAATTTAGTACATGTCAATTGGATATGACTTACTAGAATTCTATCGAGAATGATTTTCATTTAATGAGTATAATGTGTATTCAAAATACATTTTTTTGTGAACAGAAATGTTGTATATCATATGTAAATTTAAGTTTTTAACTTAAAAAATTTAGACTGATCAGAAGAAGGAAGCAGTTGCTCTTGTGCAAGAAGAATCAGATCTAGAAAAAAAAAGAAGAGAAGCTGAAGCATTGCTTCAAAGCATGGGACTGACTCCAGAATCCCCCATTGGTAAGGATAAGAATATATCCATTTATAAGAGACAAGTATTCTATTCAGCTTCTGTGTACCTGAGATGAATGAGTTGACATTATATTTTGCATATTTTTCTTATTCATATATCTTAAAAATTACTGATCCTACAATTTATTTGAAATTGTCTTTTTCAGATGTACTAATATGTGGTTATTGTGTTTGTTCAAAAGAACTGCAAGGTTAATTGTGTTTGTTAACATATACAAACCACCAGTTGACTTTTTAATTAAATCAGTCATTTATTTCAACAAACATTTGTTGTCCAAGTTTTCCGTGCCATATACTGTATTAAGCTCAAAGGTGACTGGTTCCTGATTTTAACTCTATATTCCTTTCTGTAGGTTAGACAGAGGTGTAATCAATTAATTTTCAAAGGTACAGGAGTGGGAGGAGAAGCTTATAGCCTTTTGCTCTCAATGTTAATAAGAGAAATAATATTGGTACATTATTTTGGCAGTGATCTGACTTTGTCTCATTCTTTTTCTAGACTCATTTATAACAGTGCAGAACCAAAAAGCTGAAGTAGTAGAGGTACTGAGGACAATACAGTTACATATCAAAAAGCATTAAATGCTTGCTTAAAATAATTTTGAGCTCGGTGCTTCTACATAGTATTTTAGTTGGACATGGCTTTTGTCCTTTAGGGACCTAAAATTTCAGGGTTAGCTTGTAGGCTAATTTCATGTAGTCCAGGGACAAACACCAGAGATAGCAACTGCTGTATACCTGCTTTGAAACTACAACAAAACTGTCCTTGGAGCTGATATATCTAAAAGGTGTGAAGATGAAAAGCTGGTTACTCTCATGGTCTGCTTCATTGTTACTTCTTTCAGCTTATTTGCCTTTTCCTTATTGGTAGATTGTGAAGATCGAAATACATTAATGTTTACATCTTTATTTAATAAGCTTATGTTGCATATTTTATGTTGCATAAAAGTAAATGAATCAGTACACCGTTACCTTGTTTAAAAAATATGAAGTTGCTTGTTAATTGTATAGTCTTTGAATGATCATTTTTCTGAGCCATTGGCTTTTGTTTGTCCCCTGTAGGATTTCTTCCCTTTTCTGTTCTTTATAGGATATCAGTTTCACTGAATTCACTTGTTCTTAATTCTTAATTTACGGCCCACCCCCAGTCATCACTTCTGGACAGATCGTTCTTTAGTTGTGTGCATATGTCTGCCTGTGTGTGTTTTTCCCTACACACCATTGCCGGTTTAATTCGTCTTCCCAGTCCTGCATTAAGTGCTTTTGCATTTGTAACATACACCTTTTTGATCTGTAGTATATGTGCTTACATTTTTCAGGGTTTCATATATCTAAGTGTGTATGTGTTTTATATACATACATGGCATTGTACTGTGTGTCTCGATCTTCAAAGGGGAGCTTTCCCTCAATAAATAGGGCAATTTGGTTACTCTAACTGCATTTTCTGTTAGAAAAGCAGGAGACATGCTTAACTTTTTTCACTTTAATTACTAATAATCACCTCCAAGGGGTGGCAGACAAGGGTGTGTGTGTGTGTGTGTGTGTGTGTGTGTTAAAAATAGATTAGCTAATATTTTATTTAGGATTTTTGTGTGTACACTCATAAGGGAAATTTGCCTGTAATATTCTTACACTGTCCATGTTCAGCGGCCACTCTGTGATGGTTTGAAATAAATTGGACAGCTTTCCCTTTTACTATTTTGTACAACAGAACCATTTATAAAATACAGGTACTACCTGTTCCTTAAAAACTTGATAAAATTGAACTGTAAAGCTGCCTGGGATTATGACTTTTTCCCCGGGGATTGGTGGACAACAGGGTTGGTTTTTAAAAAAATATTAAACATTTATTAAAATATTAAACTGTGTAAACAATCAGTGTTTACACAGTTTCTGCCAGTTCAGAATGTAATGGTTGCTTAGCTGAGTGGTTCTGACTCAGGGTCTCTCGTGGGGTTGAAGTCAAGATGTGAGGATTGTAATCATCTGAAGTCTTGGCTGGGGCCAGAGGATCTGCTGTCAGGATGGCTCACTCCCATGGCTGGCAAGTTGGTGTTGGTGGTTAGTGGGGGGGCTTAATTCCTCTCCGTCGCCCCACAGAACTGCTTGAGTATCCTTGCAGTGTGTCAGCTGGGTTCTCCCAGAGTGAGCAATCTAAGAAAGCAAGAGCCAGGAGGAAACAGTCCTTTTTGGGACTTACCCTTGAAAGTCCCAAAGCATCGTTGTGCCACATTCTTTCCATTGGAAGACAGTCACTAAATCCAGCCCACATTCACCTAGAATTTGTGGACACTCTTTAAAACCACCAAAATATTTACTAAACTCATAGATCTCTTCAATTTTTGAGGTGAAAATATGCTTTTTTTCTTTAAATGTGTTAATATGATTTATATTGGTATGTTTTCTAATATGAAAACATACTTATATTCTGGAATAAACCCAACTTAGTTATTTTTCTTGTATATTGCTAGATTCAATTTGTTAGTATTTTATTTAGAAATTCTTAATCTATGCTCAGAAGACTCATTTTTTTATTCCTTTTACTATATTTTATCTGGTTTTATTGTAATGGTTATACTAACTTCTTTAAATGAGTTGTGTGGTTTTCTACCTTTTGTTCTTTGACCAATGCCTAAAAATATTTTCATTATTTATTTAAAATTAGGCCTGAAAAATACGGGATACACATGTAGGCAGTAGCTGTCAAACTTTTTTGACAGTAACTCACAGTAAAAAAATACGTTTTGTATCATGACCCAAGGTGGATACTTGTTTTTCTTTTCAATACAAAATAAATTTATTAAATATTTTTTATTGTATAAGAACACTGCTAGGATATTCAAGAAGATTTATTTAAAACCATCAATCTGTTATTAAAATGGGTTTGTTTTTCTTTTATTTTATTCTCCAAAAAATAATATGCTTTTGTAAAAAAAAGATATAGCTAAGAAAACCTCTTAGCTTCTCTTTACAGGTAGATCCTTATTTATTTGGTCATTTGACTGCTTTTTGACAGAGGTCCTTGGGAGTTGGGATAACATATTACATTTTTATCCCTGGTGCCCAGAACAGGCTAGATGCTTCATTGTTTGTTCAGTTGCTGTAGGTAGTATGTCTTTAAAGCTGGTAAGGCCAAATAAGAACTATTCTGCTTGAAAAGCAACAACAAAATCTTACTGTTACAGTTTAGGAAAATGCATAGTGGAAATTTTTACTATGGCTTCATTTTTTTGTTTTAACTGAATTTAAATGGCAAGTCTTAAGAAAGTTAATATTAGACACAGTATGTGAGACATAGTGTATCAGCCCTGGCTAGTGTGGCTCATTGGATTGATTCGACTGGTGGATTCCCAGTCAGGTCACATGCCTCCGTTGAGGGCCAGGCAGGCCCCTGGGGTCTTGGGAGAGGCAACAGATCCATGTATTTCTCACACACTGATGTTTCACTCCCTCTTTTCCCCTCTCTCTAAAGATAAATAAAATATTAGTGTATCAAGTATGGGGTTCTTAAACATTGATGATTGAAAAAGTAAAGTGAATCCCTTTGTATGTGTAGCTACTATTTTATCCACCTTGTAAAGAGATGAAAACATATTTTCAATTAATCTGTAGCCTGAGTTTTTATCAGTTGGGTAGAGGAAATTGATTAATGTGATAGTTTATTATCTGGATTTTCTTTTATTAAGAAACAAAAGCAGCCCTGGCTGGTGTAGCTCAGTGGATTGAGTGTAGGCTGCAAACCAAAGGGTTGCTGGTTCGATTCCCAGTCAGGGCACATGCCTGGGTTGTGGCCTAGGTCCCCAGTGGGGACCACATAAGAGGTGACCACACATTGATACTTCTCTTTCTCTGTTTCTCCCTCTCTTTATTTATTTTTCTCCCTAAAAATAAATAAATAAGATCTTAAGAAAAAAGAAAAAGAAACAAAAACAACTTGCTAGTCAAAATAGTATTGCTTCATTTTTTTCCCTTCCTCTTGCAACTTTTGAATATTTTAAATATGATTTTTAGACAGAATGCTTTCCATGTACCAAGTCATTTTTTCAAGTGATTTTAGTATAATTTTAATAGTTCCTTATAATATTTTAATTCTATAAAATTGTATTTTTATTGATTTCTTTTAAAAACTTATCTGATGCTCTAAATTGAAGAGAATAAAGGAAAGGAAACATCTAGGGGATATTAGTGGAGGATAAACTTCATTATCAGGAGAAGGGGCCATAGAAAAGGGAGAAATTAAGTGTTTTCGGAGATTTAAGGTTTAAAGCAAGAGCTTTCAGGACAAAAAGAGTAAGGTATGAAAAAGTTACTTAAATTTTAATATTCCAGGCTAGGAGCACTTGTGTCCACAAGGGGGCGAAATGGTAACCGGGGCTGTGTTTGAATACTAAGTATCCTAGGAGAGACCTCAGTACCTCAAGTTATCTCAGAAGCTCACTCCTTTCCTATCACATTCTTCTACCAACATTTCCATTCCCTGCATTTACTTTCCTTGACTGCCCATCTTTCTAGGTTCTTTCTGGAAAAGCCCCTTCTTACCAGAGCCTTTCTTTTACTTGAAAAATAATTGGGCTTTGCACCATCCTTCATCTCTGAGACTTTTGTGTAGTTCTCAGTGGTTGACTCAAATTTAATTCTAACACTAAATCTAGGTGCATTCCCAGGTCCTTTGTGCTTTGAGAATATTCTAGTTGTTTCTTCACGGGCCAAAAGGCAGCAATGTTAATTTTATATCCCTGGAAGGGCCTTTTTGATTTTTTCCCCTAGAGAATTAGAATCACAGCCTTTCAGTATTAATATTTATATGATCAGTGTATGCCATGGTGTAGATTTGGTTTTCAGTTTACTTCATATTTCTCTGTCAGTTCTCAAAGAAGGAAATAGGTATCTTTGCCCTAAACTTCTAAGAAGTTTAAATTCATTTATGTACTCACATATGTCAATATTAAGTCTTTATTTTGTACCATTTAAAAGTTTACTTTAGGCTATTTCATATACAGGAACTGTGTAGTAAGCTGATCCAATTGAATCACTCTTATTAAGCAAATCATTTCTCAAATATTTGGCAAAAGCTAATTATTATTAGCTTATGTTATTTTCAAAGCTGATTGGACTCTTAACCCATCTTTAAAAATGAATTCTGGAATTGAGTCTTTTCTGAAAGGCAATGAGTTGTTTAGCTTTTTTTTTTTTCTTTTAATCTCCCTGAATGCATGCTTTCACTTGTTCTTAGGGGTCATTTGTTGGAGTCCGGGAGTACGATGGCATTGCCTTATTGTGCAATTACTGTATTCTTTGATTTTTCCAGACTAATTGGGTTCAAATATGGTAGCCATCAAATAAAGCTACCATTCCCTTTTTCCTATTAACATTCCTCATTTTTCACTAATAGTAAAACTTCATTTTTTTGGATTTGTCCCTCTGTACTTACATTATTTATTACTGCAAGATGAAGTTGGCAGGCCAGATAATGACTTTGAGTCCGTAATAAGCCCTGTTTATCAGCTGGCTTGTGTGTGTGTGTGTGTGTGTGTGTATTTTTTTTTCCCCTTGAGAGAATATAGTTCTAGGATGGAGATTTTTATCTAATTACAACTTTAAAGTTATGGTGATTTATTTTGCTTCTGGCTGAGAAACTGATAATTTGGTAGCCTCATCCTTGGGATTTATTTTTAATTTCTGAAACCTTTATTTCAGAATTGGCTAAGTTAGTGTATTTATTTATGTATGTATAATTCCTGTGTTTCCATAAAGAATTTGAGGTAACATTTTTTTTCAATATAGTTGTTAAACTTGTTGTGGAGTCATGGATACTTGAAGTCACTAGGAAGGGGAAAAATATATTAACCTGGAAAAGAATTTTTTAGTTTATCACAAATAATTGAGAGTAATATTACTGTTTTCCTTCAATCTTTCTAATGTGTTGCTTAGAAAAATTATTATCCTAAGCATAAAGTATGTAATATAAGGAATACAAAATTTCTTCTTTGAAAACCTTTAATATTAAAACATGTTGCCTCACTATGATTTAATAAACATTTATTTGTGCTTATAGTGGCAAACCACTGTTAGATATTACTCTTTATTCCTCTCCATTTAGATCTTAGCCTAAAGGAAGCCTCATAGTGAGAGATGGACAAAAGATGAGGAAATGTGACATAAGAGAAGTTAAAGGATATTAAAGTTCTTTTATTTCAGATACAAGTCATCTTTAGCTACTTTGAGTTACACATACATGCAGCACCTACACAGTGGCATCAGCATGTGAACTACATGAAGGCAGTTTGGTTTTATCATTGTTTCTGACAGACTTAATCACAAAATTAGAAACATTTGATTATGTTTTATAGTCCTTTGGAATTTAAGTAATAATCACTGTCTCAGGAGACAAACATACTAGCTATGATTTTCTTCCTTCTAATCTTACTGGTTACTAATAGAATTCACCTCTGAAAAGATAGGATGATCAGTTGTATGCCTATGTTTAAGATGTAATTCGTCATACTGAACTTGTACGTTTGTTAGATTAGCAAACCCACTGTTTCTACTGCAGCATGTATAAACATTTGAACATAATTTTAAGGGTTCAGTGAAAGTGACTATTCCAAAAACACAGACTTTTAATTAAATACATATTTCTTTAGTTCCTATATAACTGGGAACTTACCTTCTTTTCAGTAGACTAGTAAAAGAAGGACTTGAAACTCGACATGAAATGTATTAGTCACTTAATATTGTACATTGAAAAATTATTTTAAAAATATTTGGGATCGGGGACAATTATGGTAAATTTTAACCAGAAGATGGCAGTGATGATCCTCCTATACTCCCTGCAATGGTAATCACAAAGTTTTACAAATGTAATAGCATGAAATATGCACGCTCAGCTGTTGGTATATAATGTTATGAGTGACAGTTTAGGGGAAAGCATTTGCTGTTTGTTTTATATACTATGAAAAAATGCGTATTTTCCTATAAGAAGGGATTAAGAATATTTTGGGTGTCTGTATCTTTGTCTGTACACTTCAGTTTTTTCTGAATACTGGGGTAAGGAAGTTACCATAAGTCTTGCCTTGTTTAAGTTGCATGAATCACTTTGCGTTATGCATCATGTCTAGAAGGCATGCTGTTTTATGGCCTGTTTGCATTTTTCACCCAAATTGCTGGAAACTAATGGACATTTTAAAGGAGCCATTCCTTTAGCAATAGTCATTTCTCTAAATTGACCTTTATTTTTTTGATGGGGGAGGACAAAAATTAAATCATTTAAGACCGTTTTGAAAGAAAAAAGTTAGACAAAAAATAACATTTAAAAATAAGTCTCAGAAAATGAGAGTTAATGACTTTAGAAGCATATTTTAGAGTTTTGACTTTGAAACAGTTCTAAATATTATTTATAATCTGGTGATCTTAAAAGTGAGAAGTTAGAAAGCGGGGAGAAGGAATGCTCTCCTTTGAAAATTAGTGCCCACATTTGGTGTTGGCTGAAATGAAGATGCATCCTTCTATAATCTTGCTTTTTTTTTTTTAATGTAAAGCCCAAATGCATTTTGCCAGAGAAATTGCATGAATTGTCAGCATGCATTGTTAACTTTGTCTTTTTCCTCTTCTTTCTACTGTTCATTTTCATTCATGTATTTTTGTTTTGTGTTTTGCCATTATTTTTCTTTTTTGTTAATTACTTCATGTTAAATTACTTTGAAACGTCATAAGCTGAGCAACCTCTCCATGTAGTAACAGAGGATACCTGTCTATTTCACTATTTAGTCCCTCCTCCTATGTCTCCATCCTCCAAATCTGTGAGCACACCAAGTGAAGCTGGAAGCCAGGACTCTGGAGATGGCGCAGTGGGATCTAGGTATAGTAATTTTCTTTTAATATTTTAATGATAGAATGCATTTAGTGCTCAGATACTGCCAGTGCTTTATCGGGATTTTAAATAGTTATGTTGAGTTAGTCTTAATATTTCAAAATCTAAATGGCACAGAAATTGTTTGTTGTAAATTGGGGTGTTTTTTTTTTTTACAATATTTTAACAGTCACAC
This sequence comes from Desmodus rotundus, assembly GCF_022682495.2. Taxonomy (NCBI): domain Eukaryota; kingdom Metazoa; phylum Chordata; class Mammalia; order Chiroptera; family Phyllostomidae; genus Desmodus; species Desmodus rotundus. Next base: position 158,926,895 of record NC_071388.1, read on the forward strand.
TTGATTAATTTAGCACTGAATAGTTAACTGATTTTATGCTAATTTATTTTATATTAAAATAGAGGTGTTTATTTATTTAAATGTTTTCTGTTTAAGCAAACTTTATATTGGTTAATATGTGACTGTTTTGAGTATAAATAGTGTAAAATCTCTCTGTTCTGCTTAATTCCCCCATTCAGTAATTTAAAATCTCAACAATACAATTAAAACAGCCCAATTCTCTTCTATTAATTCACTAGTTCTAATTAAGATAGAAAATAATAATGCATAAAATATCAAGAATAAGGAATAACTGCTAAGGAAACATTAAGTTTTTCACTGCCCTGAGGACAGCATGCTAAGTAAAATAAGAGAAAGACAAATTACCATATAATCTCACTTATATGTGGAATCTTAAAAAAATAAATAACTCACAGAATCAATGGGTGGTTGCCAGAGGAGGGGCAAGAGGTGGGTGGAGTGGGGGGAGGAATTAAAAGGTACAAACTTCCAGTTGTAAAATAAATAACTTGTGAGGATGTAATGTACAGCCTGGTGACTATAGTTAACAGTACTGTGTTTGAAAGGTGAGAGAATAGATCTTTGAGAAGTTCTCATCACAGAGACATATGAAAATATGCTCAGCATCACTAGCCATCAGAAAGATACAAATTAAAATCACAATGAGGTACCATCTCACACCAGTCAGAATGGCCATCATACACAAATCAACAAATAAATGTTGGAGAGGATGCGTAGAAAAGGGAACCCGAGTACATTGTTGGTAGGAATGCAGACTGGTGCAGCCACTTTGGAAAACAGTATGGAATTTCCTCAGAAAACTAAAAATGGAACTGCCTTTTGACCCAGCAGTTCCACTGATGGGATTATACCCTAAGAGCCCTGAAACACCAATCCAAAATAACCTGTGCACCCCAATGTTCATAGCAGCACAATTTACAATAGCCAAGTGCTGGAGGCAACCTAAGTGCCCGTTAGCAAATGAGTGGATCAAAAAACTATGGTACATTTACACAATGGAATTCTACATAGCCGAGAGAAAGGAGGAGCTTATACCTTTTGCGACAGCATGGATGGAACTGGAGAGCATTATGCTAAGTGCAATAAGCCAGGCGGTGGGGGACAAATACCATATGATCTCACCTTTAACTGGAACATAATCAACAGAAGAAAAAAGCAAACAAAATATAACCAGAGACATTGAAGTTAAGAACAATCTAACAATAGCTGGAGGGGAAAGGGGAAGGGACAGTGGGGAGAAGGGTTTTCAGAAACTACTATAAAGGACACGTAGACAAAACCAAGGGGGAGGGTGGAAGCAGGGGAGGGAGGTGGGTTTGGCTGGGGTGGGTGGGGGAGAAGGGTGGGGAGAAAATGCAGACAACTATAATTGAGCAACAATAAAATAATTTTTAAAAAATAAGTCTCATCGCAAAAGAAAAAGAGAAAAATTTATAACTGGTGATGGTGTTAACTAGATGCATTTGGGGATCATTTCACAATATATACAAATAGAGAATAATTATGTTATACACCTGAGACTAATATAATGTTATGTTTAATTATATCTCTTTTTTTCAGGTGATTATATTCTTATGTTTTTTTCTATTACCATTTAGTGCTCTTATTTCCCCCTCCTGTTGCAATCACCCCACTGTTGTCCATGTCCATGAGTCATTTTTCCTTTTTGCTCGATCCCTTCACCCCCTTAGCTGTCAGCCTGCTCTCTATCTGTGAGTCTGTCTCTATTTTGCTTGTTATTTCAGCTTGTTCATTAGATTCCATGTAAGAGTGAAATCATATGGTATTTGTCTTTCTCTGACTGGCTTATTTCACTTAGCATAATGTTCTCTAGGTCTATCCATACTGTCACAAAGGGTGAAATTTTATTCTTTTTTATGGCCGAGTAGTATTTCATTGTGTAAATGTCCCATAGTTGTTTTATCCACTCATCTACTGATGGACACTTGGGCTGCTTCCTTGTCTTGCTGATTGTAAATAACACTGCAGTAAACACAGGGGTGCTTGTGTTCTTTTGAAGTACTGTTTTGGGTTCCTTTCGATATATTCCCAGAAATAGGATCACTAGGTCAAAAGACAGATCCATTTTTAATTTTTCGAGGTATCTCCATACTGCTTTACAATTATATCTCAATTGAAAAAGAAAAGGGTGTTTACTGCCAAGTTTTCCTAAATTTGTATCTTCCTTGCAAGACTGTACTTCATGCTTGTTTTAGGATTTTGCACACTTTTTGGGTCTCGCTTTTCAAGGTTCAGTAAAATTTCACTTTCTTTCCAAAAGTCATATTGGGAAAAGTATTACTTATCTCTCTCTCTCTCACACACACACAAAAGCACACACACACAATAATAGCAAGTCTTTAACAACATCGTACTTTTTTGACTTCTTATGACACCTAAAATGAGATTAAACATAGCTAGTCAAAATCTTTTGTTTAGAATCCTTATTTGGGCCAGGAAGTGAAATTTCCTTCTCAAGAAAATCTCTTAACACATGTTCTAATAAGAAAAAAACTGAAGCTTTATCTTATATGTGCCTGAGCCCCTCTGATTGAAGTTTTAAAGAAGTAACAGAAAAACAGGACAAGAAGAAAGAAGAGCAAGGTAGCTAGATGATCCATAAACTTAGTACTCATTATTCCTGAATAATCAGGTCATATTAATAATTAGAAAGCACAAAAGGTTCGGTTTGAATTTGAGATGTACTTTCCAAAAGTATTCTCTATATAGAACCAAAATTGTAAATCTCGGCAAGACTGTCTGTCACTGGGTAAATGACATAACTCTATCATTTAAGACAAATCAAGGTGTTTTTTTAAGAAATAGTATTACCTTATAAAATAGTATTATTATAGATTTTTTAGTCTAAATTTATCTTTAAGGCTAAACTAACTTTTAATATTTATACTTCTGTGTTTTTATACAAATATGTTACTGTTCCTTTGCTAATAAGCAAGTGGTGTTTTCAAGTGCAGGGCTTTTTCCCTTCTGTGACATTACCATAGTAAAAATATTTCCCAAAATAAAAAAAAATTATTAAATTTCTTTTTATGTATTTATTTATTTTTATTGTATTTTTTTCCACTACCATTTATCCCTCTTATGCCCCATCCATCTGCTTAAATTTCTTTATCTGATATTATACATTATTTTTAAGTATATAAAACACTGTGTTCATTCCAAACTCAGTTTTCTTGATTTTGAATAGGAGTAGAAAGAGTATTTTAATGCAGTGTCAGCAAGTTTGCTTTCAAAAACTCTATCATCTACTGGTTATTAAAATTAATATGAATTATTAAAACATGTCCCTCTGAGTTTCATTGGGAAACCTAGAGATTATTAGAGACCTATTGGAATATTGTAAATTAGTACAGGGAATAAATGCCATTAAGAAAAATATTTATTTGTATATACAAAGTGGGACAAAAGTAGGTTTACAGTTGTGAGTATAGCAAGGGTTTATTCTTGTGTTATCGTTTATTAATTACTGTATTACTTTCCACATGAACAACTGTAAATCTACTCCCTCCCGCCCCCCCCCCCGCCCCCCCCCGCAGAATACATATGCACTGGATCACCAATTTAATGTTAAATACTATAGATTACCACAGAAAATAAAGTGTTCATGGCCCTTGCCTTCATGGAACTTATGTTCTAGTGATTACGTCATTGATTTATGGGGGAAATATTTATAAATGATATATCTAATAAGGATTTAGTATCCAAAATATGTAAAGAATTCAAACTCAACATCAAAAAACAAACAATCCAGTTAAACAATGGACAGGAGACTTGAATAGACGCTTCTCTAAAGAAGACATACTGATGGCCAACTGGCACATGAAAAAGGTGCTCAACATCGCTAATCATCATGGAGATGCAATCCAAGCCACAGTGAGATGTCACCTCACAGAAGGACAATAAACAGTGAGTATCGGCGGGGATGTGCAGACAAGAGAGCCCTTTTGCACTGCTGGTGGGATTGCAAGTTGGTGTGGCCACCATGGATACAGTATGTAGGTTCTTCAAAAAACTAAAAATAGAACTGCCACGTGATCCAGCAACTTCACTTCTAGGTATCTATCTGAAGAAAAAAACATTAATTTGAATATGCATCCCTATTACCATTGCGGCATTATTCACGATAGCCAAGGTGTGGAAGCAGTCCGTCTTCAGTGCTCCTCAGTACATAAATGGGTAAAGAATGTGTGGTATTCCTTTAATACATTAGAAAAGAATGAGATCTTACCGTTTGTGCCAACATGGATGGATTAGAGGGTATTATGCTAAGTGAAATAAGTCAGACAGAGAAGGACAAATATGATTTCACTTAACATGTAGAATCTGAAAAACAAAACAAATGAATGAACAAAACAAAAACAGACTCAGATTCACAGAACAAACTGATGGTCTCCATAGGGAAGGAGAATGGGAGTGGGCAAAAAGAGTGAAGGGGAAGAGGAGGTACAAACTTCCAGTTGTAAAATAAGTCATGGGGATATAATGCACAGCTAGGGAATATGTTAGTAGTATCATAATAACTTTGTACAATGACAGATGGTTACTAGATTTATCATGGTGATCATTTTATAAGGCATACAATGTTGAAAAGTATGTTGTACACCTGAATACATCAACTATGCTTTAACATAATTGACATTCACATAATGTCAACTATGCTTTAATTTTAAAAATTGAGGATGTTATTCACTGTATTGAAAAGTTCTAATGATAGCATGCTAACTTGTATTTAAAGTGTAGATTTTTAACAATAAGTTGTAAAACAAGAAAATAGGTATTTAAATATCTTCCTGGATATTTGTTCTTATTGGAGAATGAATACAAAATTAGTTTCTTCTAAGTTTAACAGGAAAGGGGAAAATTCCTCTTTGAGTGAGGTGACATATCTTTTTAATCTTAGTGTATGCATTGTCTCCTTTGAGCTCATTTTAAACATTAATTTTCAAGAGGGCTGTCTAAGTTCATTACTCACACACACACACACACACACACACACACACGAGTAGAAGACTATGACTTCTGCTAAATCATCTCCAGATTCCATAGTAGAAAGATAATTAATATTGTTGGTGCTATTGGTAACGAAATAATAGCATTTCTAAATATGTATATGACTTTGAAAAAGAATTCTAGGGTCTGAGAATAAAACAGAACCAACTTGACCAGGTACGATTCAGTAAATAAAGAGAAAGAAGAAGAAATATCACAGGAAAATGTGTGAAGGATGTGTAAGATGGCCAGGACAGTCTAATATTAGTACCCTCAGGGAGAAGGAAAAGATATTAGACATTATCAAATATGGTATTTGATATCACATGTTGAAATCAGTATTTGTAAATGCTAAAAATTTCTACTGGGCCTGGTGGTAATTTATGAATAAGTGTAAAAGGCCATGAAAAATGATATTTCTCTAACTTCACATTTCATTAGGTTTCTAGTTCACTTTCTCAATCACTTCTATTATCTCAAATTTAGGTGGCAGCAGTTATTCTATTGGGAAATTCCTGCCTGTTGTTCCTTTTTTCCATTCTTGATCCGTTTATTTCTCAGGCTTTTGGATTATGAGAATTTTACTTTATATTGAGAATTTTACTTTATATGTCTACAGGTGCCTTTAATAAATATAATTCCATGCATTGTTCAGTGTGTTTTCAGTACTGGCTGTATTTTGTAGCAAAGTTTTACTTGATGTTAGACTGAAATGACCTCATCAGCAAGGAGTTCTATGTCACTGATAACAGCTCGAGCTCTCATATAATACAAAGGCTGTGGACCGAATATTCTTAGGACCGCATTTCACAGAACCCCTTCTGGTTTAACAAAGCCTATGTTTGTTGCTGTTCATTGCTTTGTACAAAGTAAATCTCTGTGGCCTCTTTCTTTGCATACACATAATACTGTTTAAATCCCAAGATCTTTCTTTATATTTCTAAAGTGAAGAATTCCTCTAGTTCAAGTCAACTGATTGTTTTTATTGATAAATTGTATAGGCAAGTAAAGTATAGAAATTATTTTTTGTATTTAAGTATTATAGCAGTTTTAGTCATACATTATCACTTATATGAGAAAGAAATATTTTGACAAAAATGGTAGTGCTGAAAGTATTGTGCTTAACTTTTTAATAGAGATTATGAGCACCATACAGTACTATACATAATTATTTTATAAGAATGCCATTATGACAAAGTACCTTTTGTTCTAGTAATGACTAGATTTCACTTAAGTGGAAAACATCCCAATAGACAAGCCTAAAGCACTACTGAATATTTATTTAGGATTGATATTCTCCAAAAACTTAGTTTGGGTAAATCCTTTGAACATAAAATAATTTTCTGGGAAAAATCTATTTCTTCCTGGAGACAGAAATCTTTAGCTACTTTCTAAAGCAGATGACATGTAAGCCCAAGGCAGTGCTTAACCCATAAATTACATAAGGGTCACATTTTGGAAACTTTAGCTATTTCATATCCCAGTGGAATAGTCTTTGGCTTTCTTACCGAAAGGCTTATGTGTTGACTCATTTCCTTTACCAATATGACAATTTCCTGCACACATTTACTGCTTTGGGCAAGATTATAATATGTTAACTAAGATGTTTTTACTAATGTTTTTTTTTATTAGGAAACTTTAATTTTTAAACTGTTTATAGTCTAGCTTGTTATCATCCAAAAATAAGGTATTATTTGTGTTGTCGAATGCTCGGCTGTTCTTATCCATTATTGTGCATTATTAGTTTCCCATAATCTGAAAATACTGTCTTTTAACTAATCTAGGTTGTATGTTTGCATCTTTAACTGTATTATGCTTATTGCATGCACTAGAACATTGAGTGATAGATACCTGGTGTTTTTTTCATACTAACCAGAACATGTGGTTTTTAATTGTGAACAGTACTTTAGCTATTCAGAGAGTGTATTTGCTTGACTAACTTATGGCCTTTTCTGCTAATGCTTCATGGTTGCCCTACAACCACTTAGGACGCTGCATTGGGATACAGATCCATCAGTTCTTCAGCTTCACTCAGATTCCGATTTGGGGTATTGAATAGATTTATTACCTTCCCTTTTTTATAATTAATTTGATTCTTTGTGAAACTGTCCTAATTTTATTTTGCTTAAATTTGTAATATGCAGTATATATTAGCAAAAGAGTTATATTTTACTGTGACACCTCATTTATCCTCTATCATTTAGTGAAAGAAATATTCTATGCATCTGATTTTCTAGGTACCCTAAATCTGCCCATTTAAGTATCCAGATTCCTTTTTTTATTTCTATATTTTTGATGTAAGTTTTTAAAAGATGTATTACAAACTTCCCAGACTTTTAATATATATTCTACATGTAATCAAACATTTTCTGGGTTACTCGCTGTGTATTAACTTATTTTCCTGTATTAAAATTCACTGATGATTTCTAATGTTTTGAGAGGAATAGAGCTGTTGGTCTCTATACTGTGGCCCCAGAGTGCTATTGATTTATTAATTTATTAGTTCATTTTTTTAACTCAATTATTTATTCTAGTCCCCAATGCAAAATGTAAATTTTTGCTGCTGCCCCTGTGCCTGAGATAGCTATTTTCTCTTGCTAATTTGCAGCTTGTAAAACATATAACCAATAACTTAAAAATTATGTCTAAAGTAAGAATAAATAAAGCCTTGAATTGCAGGTAATAAAAGCATAGGTGCTTCTTGTTCGTTAGCTGGAAGGCCTCTCTGTTGGCTGCTCCGAGGCTCCCCTACCCACAATTGCTTCCTTATTCTCAGTAAAAGTGGCTGTTGGATAATGAGGTATTACCTCCCTACTTCTACCCTTCAATCTTAGAATATTTTTTCTAATATTGTGATTTTTATCTATTAGGTCCTATATATACTCAAGTTAGTAACTTGTCCTAATGTTGTTGGCTTGATCGTATTTCGCAGATATGTGAGTGCTTCCCTTTTCATGTGGTTCACATCTTAAAAGTCAGAATATAATGTTTCTTATTTCAATTTTTATTCTTAGAACATTAGATTATATTTTCTCATTTAATTTTTTTATTATGCTTTTTTTCTTTAAGGCTAAGATATTCATAAAGTACAAAACACATTAATAATTTATTATGCCCTACATTGAGGACCTTACAGAAAATTAATTTTTTAAATGTACTAATTTTATCACACTTTTTAATACAGGATTTTGAAAAGGATGTTTATATAAGAAAAATGTTATATATTACCAATGACATATATGTATATTTCAGATATCCTACTTGATATTTTGGAAATTACAACAATGTCTTTATTAGATAGCCTTTTAAGACAGCTTCACAATTGAGAGCTTCTTTGGGAGTTTGAATGCATACTTTATCTGGCTTAGAATTTAAACATCTGATATAATAACCAAGAAAAGATCCCCCAGATGCCTAATAAAAGATACTTTTCAACTTTTTTCTGTTTGTCAAATAAGAATATTTTTCCTCTATTTAAAATAGAAGTGTTAGTAGTTTTATGGTATCCAAAAAATCTGTTGCTTTAGTTTAGATAGAAAGAACCTGCACTGTAGTCTGTCCATGTATGAATCAAGGACAACATATACCATGCAGATGTGAACAACGTAAGTTTAAATATTTTATTTTAAAATCTAAACTGTATGGTTCTCAATTTCTTCTAATTATAAGTAGGAAAAAAAAGGGTTTCAACAGAAACCTATTTTTCATTCTCAAAAGTGAAGGGAACTGAACGTGGTCTGAGTGAGATCCGTATTCTCTGACTCTTCAAAACAGTCCAGAATCGCATCCCTGCTAAAGAAAGTTCTCAAAGCTAACCGTATGCAGCAGACCACTCTGAAACTCCTATCCTCTTTCTGTATTACTACCCAGACATTTGCTCTAAGAAACTAAATTATTTGCCTTTTTAAGGTGAAAAATAAATACCTTGAATAATTCAGAAATATCTTTTGGTTTTGCTACGTTCTAATTCTTTTGTTAAGATAAAGCCAGTTGATTGTTCATCTAAAATTTCTTGAGTAAAACAGGGATTTAAATTACGATGTTGGATACACAATGTTTAATTCCTTTCCAAAATAACATGGTTTGATGTAGTCAAATGTGTCATTTCTTGTATTTTAAAACATTTGTGTTCGCTTTATTTAGACGAGGACCTATTAAACTTGGAATGGCTAAAATCACACAAGTTGATTTTCCTCCTCGAGAGATCGTGACATACACCAAGGAAACTCAGACTCCAGTTATGGCTCAACCCAAGGAAGGTGAATATCTGTCCTTAATATGATTGTCATTAATGTGCCCCCCTCCATTTTTATAAGTGAATTCTTTCTCTTTTTTTCTTATGCTCTTTTGTTTTTATTTTTTGGCATATTTTCTTAGGGTGAAACACCATAAAACTAATGCTTGCAGGGGTGTCCAACCTTTTGGCGTCTCTGGGCCACACTGGAAGAAGAGGAGTTGTCTTGGGCCACACATTAAATGTACAAACACTGACAAAAACTGATGAGCAAAGTAAAAAAGGTTTTAAGTAAATGTACAATTTTGTGTTGGGCTGCATTCATAGCCAGCCTGGGCCCCTGGTTGGACACCCCTGCTGGGTTTCTGTACTTAGTATTTGTCTTTCAGAGTTTTAAAACTTTTTCTTTTAAAAGTTAATGAAGTATAAGCTGTATGTGTGGTTTAGTTTTGTTGACATACATCTAAATCAATCTTTATTTTGTCATTAATATGTACAGTTTTAGAAGCAGATTTGCTTAGGAATGTTCTACTTCTCTGTCATTGAGCATAATTCTTCCCTACAAGAGCATGCATCCCACAGCAAATGAAATCATGTAAATATTTTCTGTAGAGCATACTACATTCTAATATGTTATAATGCTGTAATTATTATCCATATTAATGAACGAATCTCGATCTAATTCTTAAATTTTCTCTTGTATGATCAAAGGGCTCTACTGTGTCGATTATATAGCAGCCTTTACTCTGTGTGTAATGGGGGAAGTATACACACACACGATATTGGATATGGAGTACTTTAATTTTTAAGCCAGAAGGAGTTAACCATTTTTACATTGGGGACTAATTTTTTAAATCTTATCAGAAAGCTAATGATTCAAGCATAAATTTAATAGATATGATGATAGTTCTTGTTTTTTCCAGTGAGGCTAAATTTATGTCACACATGTAAGAGGTTTATATAAGATCCCTAATACAAATGTACAGTTTCTTATCTAAAACCACAGGGTCATATATGTACTTGAAATCAAGAATTTTTCAGATTTTGGAAAAGTGATAAAGTATACGTACCATATATTGAATATAAACATTGTGGCAACATCATGGGCATTAATATTTGGGTGGCAAAAGATATAAATATTCAAATAAAGTAAGATAAATAATATTATAAAGAGCTTTACCTCTGGTTATGTCAGGGTTTACCACCAAATGAGTTATGGGTTTTACAGCTGTTGATATTTTGAAATTGGGGGCTCCTAATAAATTATCCTTTTAGCAGTCTGTGCATAAAGAACATTTTTTTCTCCTTAGCTGGGAAAAGTTATTCCTATTTAATTATAGAATATAATTAAACATAAAAACTATCAAATGTTTTTGTATAACTACAAGTTTTTTGACTTAGTAATAGATCATCACATGCACTTTTAACAATTCTCCTTTTTCTGCCCACTGAGAGAAATGAAATTAAATACCTTAAATTTTTCCTTTCACTTTAGTCTTGTACCCAAAGGAGTTGACATTACCATACATGCATACTTTGAAAAATTTGAGGAAATCAGGGTAACATTTTGATCTAAGTGTTTTTTTACTTGACCATGTAAGTGTTCATTTCTATGAAGACATTTTTTTCATTCCCGCTGCTCCTTTAGTTGGTAGGATAGCTTTCTCAGGTGCCAAATCCTCATCTTCGAAGAAAAATGAATTATGGTAAATTTGTTTGAAATATAAGCAATTTATTTATTTATTTATTTTTCCTATCTTTCTTTTTTTTAATTTTTATTTTTATTCAATTACAGTTGTATGCCTTTTCTCCCCATCCCTCCACCCCACCCCTGCCAAACCCCCTCTCTCCCCCACCTCCCCCTTGATCCAGTCCATGTGTCCCTCATAGTAGTTCCTGTAATCCCCTCTCCTCACTGTCCCCTCCCCACTCCCCCCTGGCTATTGTTAGATTGTTCTTAACTTCAATGTCTCTGGTTATATTTTGTTTGGAAATATAAGCAATTTTAAAAAAGAAAATAGAAAACATAGTGGTGAACTCTCAGTGTGGAGAATATTAGTACTGCAGGATTCCATAATTTCCAGAAAGTATTATTTTACTAGCTAGTATATTAATTCAAGTATTATAATTTCTATCTTTTGCAGCTACATTATTGATATGGTAGCTCGGAAAGTGCACCACAATTGCCAGAATGAGGCACAGTGACTCATTTTAAAAGTAAATTAGGCCTTTTTTCTTCATCCAATAATTCGGAGATTTATTTTTTGTTATACCATTATACTTATGAAATACATTTTGGATTGTTTGAAATGTAAAGTGTTCTGAAGCTATTTTGGGTAATGCCTATTATAATATACCTATAATTATATTCAGTTTAAGTGAAGACTTTTATGTTAAAAAATAATTTTTTCTAATTATAATAGTAGTATATAATAGAGAATTTAGAAAATACAGAAAGATATAAAGAAGAAATGTCTATGATACCACTGTGTAATAGCCATTGTTCATATTTTGTTTTCAGTCAGTTTTCTATGATATATATTTTTATAAATACAGATGGTTTCGTGCTCGCTTCGGCAGCACATATACTAAATACACATGGTTTTATATCCTTCTTGAAATTTTCATTTTTAATTGCTTATTTTTGAGATGCATATAAATTTTAAAATATAAACATAAAACTTATTGCCTTTGAACTAATTTGATGTATACCTGCATATTTAAGATTGGCATATTTCAAAATTTTTCCCACTTTATTTTGCAAGTAATTAAAATATTAGAACAATCATGATTTGTTAGATAAGCTGATGTGCCAAAAGTACATGATAAACTGTATTCTTTTCAGTTTGAAATTATTTGGGACAAGGCTTTGGCATCGTCATACTTCACCTTCTTTGCCAAATTTTTCATGAAATAGGGACTCTTTCCTCTTCAGTGCTGTGCCTGGTCCGAATAGTTCCTGGTCTATAGTGAGCACTCGATAAATATTTGGTGAAGGAACTAATTACTTTTACCTCCTCAGGAGAATGATTTTGTTTACTTGAGGTGTTTATTTTCATGTGTTTATTCTGGAATTAACTAGTGGGAAAATAGGTTGTTTTCCAGTGTTAATGCTACAGTATAATTATTGATAAAGTTGGGTGAAAAAGCATGATTAGTCTTAGTTCTTGGTTTTAATGACTGTCTTGTATTGGAATCTTATTTGTTCTGTGACACTTCAATGAAACAAACCATTACAGATTCTCCTTTACAGCCTTCCTGAATTCCATGATGACATGCTGCGTAGATGCAAACCTGTGCTGATATTTTGTGTTCTGTGTATCCCCTCTGAATGCTTTGAACAAAATTGAACCTATTAGCATCTTTCAAATATATTTTTTTAGCTACTCATTTGTAACAATTCATCAAACTTCATGTTTACATTGATTACTGAAAGTTTTAACAGCAAAGAGTGTCTACTACATGTCAGGGGTAGTAGAAAGCACTTTACATTACTTCCGATTCTCTCACCAAAGCCGTTAGAGTTAAGTATTGGTACTGTTTGTACATGAAGAAGCTGAAGCTGAAAGAGATCATTTATCAAGGGCCACAAAGCTAGTAGCTAAGATTCTAAATCAAGTCTGACTGATTGCAAGATGTGCTTTCTGTCTCGTGCTGCCGCTGTAGCAGCACTTTCCTGCTCTTATGATAACCTGTGGTAAGAAATTCAATTAATATTACAGTGCAATGCAAACGTAGATACAGATGATTAACTGAAACAAAGATTTTATGAAACAGCACCTTCCCTGTCCTTACTATATTTTACTGTTTTAAATGTTGACCATTATGTACTTAATTTATTCGTTTAGATCTGTAGTTTGAAAAATACTTCATTATAGTTAACTTATTTATTGGCGTATGCATCAGGATAATGTTGTTTTATAGTGATTATCGAAGAATAATGAATAAACCGCTTTGCTCTTTCATGGTGCTAAATAGAATTTTTTTTATCTTCACTGATAGAAGGTGAAAGTGACAAGATGGGTGAACTGAGCCTAGTTTTTAACCAGCACCATTGAGACAGACATACCTTTAAAATTTGTCTGAGGACTAGACTTAGTTATTAATTTTACAGAGGTCCATATTTACTCATTTGCAACCTAATAAGTATTCATTGATTCTACAGGTTTATTGAGTATATGATATATATGAAGGTGCTGGATTATCCTTTCTTTGGTGTTTTGAGTTTCAGGTTGAGGTATATAATTGAAGGAGAGGAAGAAATATATCCCGATACCATGGGGCCATCCTTAGCCTTTGGAACTACTTATTAAAATGAGATAATTTTCTTTCTATATCATTGTAATTATTTTCATGTCTAGGGCTCGTCCATTAAGTTTCTTTTCCCAATTTGTGGAAGTTTTTAGAAAGAGGGGAAAGAAAAAACCCTGAAATTAAGTTTTTATAATGAAAACGCTTGTACTTATCCATTGCTTTAATACAGTGGTTCTCAAACTTAGCCTGTCTGGTTCCCATTGAAGAATTATGTAACAAATTCCAAAACTCACCATGAGACAAAATTGCAGAAATCACAACTTGAGTGTAACAGACAGTAAATTAAAGTTGGGTAGTCAGTGTAATCAGTGCAGAAGTAATGTGAGTTACCAAATTGAAGATAAAAATTGGTCTTAGATTTAACTCTTATCTTTCTCTGATTTTCTCAAATGGCATGAATCTGTTCTTTTAAAAGGCAGTAGTTTTTATTCTGCCTTGTTTTTTCTTTTTCTCCATTCTATCCATCTTCTTGCTTTCAAGTTTACTGTGCAAGTTGGTGATACTGTTTCCGAACTAAGGTTCTTTGCTGTCTTGAAGTGCCTACTGTGAATGAAATTGACTAGGAACATGCGAACTCAGTCAATTTTGTTCTCGGCAGGTAAAAAGCTTCTCATGGCAGGAGCATGGTGCCCACAGTTATATTCCTGGAAAAGTTACTTTTTTCCCTTACCTTTTAACAGTTTTTAACTTCTTTGAAAAATGGCATTTTTGTTATTCACCTCTCAGTATGGATTTTTGTTGCTATTTTTAGAAACAGATTTTCTTTTTAAGAGGAAGAAATCCTAAAGGTTATCTACTAAATCATCTTGTTTACACCTGAGGATACTGAGGCCTGGGGAAGTTGGTTGATGAGCCTGTGGTCACAATGTGGAGAGAATATCAGGGCTACCTGCCTTTTAATTTCCAGTAAAGTGTTATTTATTTTTTTTATGCCATTCCATTTTATTACCTGAGCAGATTTTGCCATTACTTTTGGTATTGGTGTAGTAGTAGCCAGATGTCCTTATTCAGGTACATGTTAATTAGCAATTATAATGTGTAGGAAAGTATTGTATGTTAATAGTTTTAAATTTTTTATTGCATGATCTTAACATCTGGAATTAACACTTCCCAAGTAAACTAAATTTGTGGGTCTGTGGTTAATACTAACCTTGTCTAAAATGTGTTTTTAAAAAATTCCGGAATAATAACACAAAAAAGTTAGTTTTAACCCTCAGAGAATACGTGAGAATATAAATATAATTGAAAATTTAAACATTTGTTCTTAATCTTGATTGAAAGACTTTAATCAGCATATCTGAAATTGTGGCCTCAGAGAAATGTAATATTTATGAGAGCACAGATCACAGGGTCTATGTAAATTATGCCAGTAATGCCTAAATAAAATTGGAATTTTGTATGAAAAGACCATGTAGAGAGACAAATTCTATGTTAAAGTAAATAGTATAGAGTATTACTCCTTACTTGTATGTTCCCCAAATTATCATTAGATCTGTATTCAAAATATCTTCTGACTAAAAAGTCTGCTATATATTTTTCTTTGTTGAAGATCTAAATTATTAAGGAAATTCAAGTGACCTTGCATCTTACTCTAGTTTGTTTAAAAAAATGAAAGGAATGGATTCCTTTGATACATTCATGAAGCTTTGTCCCAGTATAAATTTTCTTTTTATTAAGATTTTATTTATTTATTTTTAGAGAGAGGGGAAGGGAGGGAGAAGGAACAGGAGAAAAACACCAATGTGAGAGAGAAATATCGATGGGTTGCCTCTCATATACACCCTGCAGGAAGGAACCCTCAACCGGGGCATGTGCTCTGACCCAGAATTGAACTGATGACCTTTTGCTTCATGGGATGATGCCCAGCGACGTGACCCACACTGGTCAGGGCCCAGTATAAAGTCCCTTAGTAATGATTTTAAAGAGTAGGGTATAAGAAGATGAAATTATGGACAAATGGATTGAAATGAAGTGATTCAAATGATGTCAATCCAAGAAAGAAAGGATTATTTTGAAAATATTAATGGAAAATCATTCATATCTAACCCGTATTTGTAAATTAATGATTGCAGCATTTCCCACTAATATTCTCACATTCTGAAATATGTTTATAAAGTTACTCATGTTGAATTTTTGTAAATTAAAGTATATTTTTATACAACAAATTTCCTGACTTTTAAAACTCAGTGGCAACTTTCTTTGTAACATGAATAATCAGACTACTTTTTAAATTAGGTATTCTTCATTGGATTGAACTTCAAATAGGGTTGAAGTTTACACAAGAATAATGAAACTATTTATAAACAACAAATGTATTTTTTAAACAACATTAATGGACTAATGATGGGATTTGTTTTTCACTTCATATTGAAAAATAATCGTGATAAGCGATAGATTAAAAATTATCAATGGTTAGTGAGGATTTTCCAGACTTTTGCTTATTACCTGTTAGATGAGTTGTAATATTTTAAAATAATTCAAACTGTACTTTGTAGCTTATTCTTATTTTAGATGTCTCTTAAATGTAATATGACATACAGATGAGAAAACTTGCTCTTAAGACTCCCTTCAGTTTAACAAAAGCCACCCATCTCACAGGTGATTTAACTTTGATTAACCTACTGCATTGTAACAGATTATTCTGACAACTGGAATTTCATTCTTTGGTGTTATTCTAGGTGCAGTTTAATTTACAGAACAGCTTTTCTTTCCATCTCACCAAAATACATCACAATTTTGATGTTAACTCAGAGTAAAAATTCATTGGTTCATTAAACCTAGTC
Source organism: Desmodus rotundus (assembly GCF_022682495.2). Taxonomy (NCBI): domain Eukaryota; kingdom Metazoa; phylum Chordata; class Mammalia; order Chiroptera; family Phyllostomidae; genus Desmodus; species Desmodus rotundus. Next base: position 158,943,257 of record NC_071388.1, read on the forward strand.
TTAGCATTCATTGACAAGAGATTTGTCATTTTAAAAGTAACTGCTACTTTTATGCATTCTTTACTGCGCAGTTTATAACCTTAGATTCCCTGTCAGAGAAAGCATGGAGTTAACCACTTAGCATATTGCAATGAATATTCATCAATAAGTTGACGTGACACGGCAGTCCCATTTTTCAGTCTTCCTGCTCTGTTGCAGTCTTTTTCACTTTTAAATATATTGTAGCTTGTCAGGTAATAGGGACTAGCTTAGAAACTCTTTAGAATTGTGATGTTTTGGTCATGTTAATAGTCCTTTGGTAGCTGTTGCATTAGTTTTTAATAAGAGAAATGTATTTGTTTCAAGAACATTCTCTAATCTGATGTTACTGATGTTAAGCATTTTTGCCAAATATTTGGTGTGTATATAGGTAATTGTTTAAGGTAATCTTTATAATAAAAATACCGTTTTGCATGTCATAAGAATAGCAGATCATTTATTTTTTATATGCCTTGAAATTTGATCAAGCTTAATCATTTTTATGAAGCTTGGGTTTAAATACCTATCAGTTTTTAAATCAGTTTTTAATCAATGGTGAAAGGGAGGTATGTACATTCATTTTGAATTAAATCCTGAAAACATGTATTTAGTTAATATTTATCATTCAACAACTAAAGTAATCTATATAGGCAAATAGACATGGCAGATGCCATGCAGTGGGCAGACATAGATCACTGTCTAACATGCTTCATCTACATTCTAAATTTTAAAAGAAAAAGAGTATCTGTAAACAAGATCTTTTCTGTTAAATATGTAGATTATGAGGTCACTTAGCACTAAAGTACTGACCATATGCATTATGACAGGAATTTGACACCTGTCATTGGAAATGGTACTTAGAAGCTGTATAATGCAACAAAGTTGAAGGAGGAGAATATGATGTGGGTAGGAGGCTGTAATTTATAGTTCACAAACTATAAATGCTCAAGAATGACCTGTCTAGCGTGATTCAAAATCCCTGTCTTTGATTTTAGGCTTTACATACAGTGAATGCTATTAGTAAACAAAATTGATTAGGATAATTGATAATATTAGCAGAAAATGGATATATATGTACATGTGTAGGGGTGTGTGTGTATGTATACATGTATATTCCCAGACTTAAGTTTTAATTGAAGTCACTATCCTATTCTAAAAGTCAACTTTTAAGTTAAATGTAATTACATTTATTATTACATTACACTTGCAGGTGACTTTATAGTACAGTTTCTTTCTAATGTTTGAGCAGTGGAGTATAGATAGAACTGTTACCAGTTATACTGTTTTCAGATTAATAATCCGCTGTATATGAGAATTCATCTAAAAAAGGAGCACTGTCTTTCTGTTTCTCTGTGTGATTATATTGTCCCCAAAAAGCTTTCATTTTTTAAGTAGCACAAAAGCTGTAATTGGCATGCTTTGTAAGGAAGTGTCAGTGTGCAAGAGAGTGGCGATCACTAAGAATTCTTTTACGTGTTCTTTCCCCTTTGCACCACCGCCTCCTCAGCGGGGTCACTGAGATCACTAGCTTTTCTTGAAATGGCCATTTTCACTGGCAGGTGCATTATACCCTGTATTTTCAGATTGTTTTTCCATTCTGAATGTTTGGCAGGTTGATTGCTCTGGCTGCATTGACGGAGAAAGGGCTGACAAATGCGGTTGGGCTGGCTGAAAAGACAGTGATTACTGTTTTCCTTTGTGGCTGATTGAGGCCCTTGAAAGGAAAAATTTTAACCTTCACCATTTGGTTCAAAAGTATGAGCATATATTGAAATCATTCGTGCCATTTATCCTAGTTCTGTAAACTTGTCAGAACGTAAAAATCACTCTATTTCAAGTAATGTAGGATTGGCATACGTCATTATCATTTTGATTAAGTTGGAGGTTGTATCATTGTGTGCATTATACAGTGTCATTTAAAGCTTTCTTTCCTACAGCTACAGTTACATTTTTATTGCTTATACTATAGAGTTAGAAAGATTTTCATAGCTCTCCAAACCTAACACTATGTGTGTGGTTTGGCAGCTGGTGTGGCCTACAAGCCGCATTTTGTTTGCAGGGTAAAGGCTTATCTGTAGGCCTCCTGGAGTGTGGGTAATTGCACGGCTTGCCATTGGGGAGAGACAGGATTGGAAGCAGTCAAGCGGAAGAATGTTATGCCATCCCATTGCCACCATGTAGCAGAAAGACACAATCCCAGCAGTGCCATCTGGTTGTTGCTATCTAGTCAGCTGGCCTGGCTGCTGGGACAGTGACTTGGCAGCTGGTTCCCATCCTTGACCATTCTTTTGTGTATGTCGTATGTATGTATGTTTTAGATAATTTTGAACATGGGTCAGGGAAATGACTGTAACTAACAAGTAAAGTTCCCTTATTGAATAGGCTCTCATTACTTGAGATGCATTCTGCTGTAGATGCCTGCTGCTGTCCCCTTATAGACAGATGACACATCTGTTTAGGCAATAAAAATAAGTGTTTTCTCCGTAAAAATCCATCTCAGTATGTAGTGAAAGAGAAGATAGGGAGAGTTGTATGTTGTAACAGTTTAAAATAAGTGCTTTTAAGTTATTTCCTGGTTTGGGAATATAAGAGGACATTCAGTAATAAAAAAAAAAGTGTTATTATAAACATTGTATAAAATTTCAATATATATTTTTATTCAAGTTAAGAAAATATTATTTTAAGTGCTTATTGCCACATTATATAACGATAGATAATGAGACATGCATTTAAAATGACAGAATAGAAAATGTGGTCTCATAGCTATTATCTTTAAAATCTGCCTCTCAAATAGCAACCTGAGAGTTAATGTAAGCTGTCTTTATGCCATATGAAGACCCATTAGACACTGATGGTTTCAGATCACAAGTACGCAGCCAGCTCTGTAGGCTATTTGAGACATTTGATTTTCTTCATTCTACAGCATTAATGTGTCAGCATGCTACATAAAACTATGCAGGAGTAGCATGTTGTTCTGTCTGGAATGATAAATGCTTGCAAGCTGTTAGAGATTTCCATAAGGAATTCATCCTGGTTGCTTATATATCTTATTTCAGTTTATGTAGCTACAGAATTTGGTATGAGTGTTGATGAGGTACCACATAGGTATGTATAAAAACCAGGGGGTTTTACTTAATCTTTCTTCAAAATTTGTTAACATCCATGGTATTATTTGTACTCGTTCTGTCTTATCAGTGCTTTCCTTTTGCTTTTATGTAAAGAATTGTTATACTTTCTGCACATTACCTCAAAATTATCAATTATTTTCATAAAAGTAATTTTTGTTCTGTTTTTTCAGATGAAGAAGAAGAAGATGATGTAGTGACTCCTAAACCACCTATTGAACCTGAAGAAGAGAAAACTTTAAAGAAAGATGAGGAAAATAATAGTAAAGGTATCTTAAAGAATTTAACTTGAAAAAGATTTGTTGATTCCTATTAAGATTTCTTTTATTATTTATGTATGAAAGCAGAATAAAATGCTCTAAATCAAAGAGTGAATCAGGTTGCAAAAGAATGTGTGACATTCATTGATCCAAACTAATGATGAGTTGAGCTGATGTGGCTCACATATATCAGAAATCAGAAAAACATTTGTTTTCCAGCTCCCCCTCATGAGCTGACTGAAGAAGAAAAGCAACAAATCTTGCACACTGAGGAATTTTTAAGTTTCTTTGACCATTCCACAAGAATTGTTGAAAGAGCTCTGTCTGAGCAGATTAACATCTTCTTTGACTACAGTGGAAGAGATTTGGAAGACAAAGAAGGGTAATGTTTAATTGCTAAAATTATGGCTTCAGAATGTTAAATTACTTCAGGATTAAGAACGAGAAGTTATAACACCATCTTTTTTTGGATGTGGTCTTTTCTGTAGAGAGATTCAAGCAGGTGCAAAACTGTCATTAAATCGACAATTTTTTGATGAACGTTGGTCAAAGCATCGGGTTGTTAGTTGTTTGGACTGGTCATCCCAGGTAAATTATAATGACACTAGTTGCCATTAACTTATTTTTTCTTGTTTTCCTCCTTTATTGTTTTTTAAATAAATTTTATTGAATTTATTGGTGTGACATTGGTTAATAAAATTATAGGTTTCAGGAGTGCAACCCTATAACATTTCATCTATATATTGTACTGTGTGTTCACCCCCCAAGTCAAGTCTCCGTCACCATTTATCCCCCATTACCCTCTTCCACCTCCCTGCAACTCCCACTTCCCTCTGGTCCTCACCATACTGTTGCCCGTGTCTATGAGTTTCCCTTCACCTTTTATTTTAATTACGGAAACTTTGTTATCATATTCATTGTGTCTTATATACTGTGGAAGAAAGGATTGGAAACATTACTTATATTTAAAACTCAAGATTTTATTTATTCTACAACCCAGTTTTACTAATTTCAATTGCTCTCCAAATCCTTTGGATAAAATTACAACATATATATTAATGAAGTTAAGTAATAAAACATTTCTGATTAGTATAAAAAACATTTTAAATAGCTACATTAAAACATTTGAAATAACTAACTTTACTAATTTAAGGTTGTACTTATTAATGTTGCAGTGAGCGTAACTCTAGAGATACCTTTTTTGATGAAGTGTTAGATATTTGTATTTCCAGAATAATTTGATAGACAATTGAGTAACTAGGAATATAAAAACAGTTCTTATTATCATAGCATTTTTTTTCTACTTGATTTTTGTGAGCAGTATCCAGAATTACTTGTGGCTTCCTATAACAACAACGAAGATGCTCCTCATGAACCTGATGGTGTGGCCCTTGTATGGAATATGAAATATAAAAAAACTACCCCAGAGTATGTGTTTCACTGCCAGGTAAAATCGCCTTTTAACAGTCTTCACCAAGTTAAAAATTCATTAATGAATTTAGACGAGTGACTTTTTTCTTTTCTTGTCAACATGATGATTTCATTGGGTTGGCATTTGCTAAACCACCCCGTATTTGCAAGCAGATGTTAACAGAAAACTGAAGACTTCCCAGCTCCACGTGATCTGCCTTTTGTAGTGTTTCTGACATCTCTTATAATGTTTAATCAGACCTAAAGTTCTTTGCACTTGTGATTTTCTGTTATTGTGATTGATTATATAAAAGAAATCTTTTATAAAATGTCTTTTCTACAGGGAGTTTCTCAGGAACTAAAAATACAATTAGACTGTTGGCCCACTGAATTACTTATACATGGCCCGAGGAGTTGGAACTAGATAGTTTTAAGTAGAAACATGTGTTTGAAGTAGGAAACAGATGCAGAGTTTTAAAGTAGGCTTAGTGGAAGGTTAGAATTTGCAAGCCTATTTTGGTTGCATATGTTATAATCTTTTACTAATATAATAATTCTGAAAAATTACTTAACTGAATTAAAACTAGCATATACTCTATCGTCAGGTTCTTGTTAGAGGCTAATGCAGAGCCAGTTGTCTTTTGACTTAATACTGTAATCAGATAAAATAATTGTTGGCTTCCTTTATAAGTTACTTAAACATTTATGTGAATAATCATTCCATTTGACTTTTAAGCAAAAACTATTCTAAAATAAAGGTAATTTTTTTTATTCTGGAACAAACAATTTCAAATGAAGTTTTTTACTTATTTTCATAATCTCTAATGCCTTACAATAAAGGGGAAGATGTTTCGGATATAGATTTATTTTTATAACTTGTCAGGTTTCTAACATTTTAGTCTTAAGTATAAAAATATTACTTATTTTCAGTCAGCTGTGATGTCTGCTACATTTGCAAAATTTCATCCAAACCTGGTTGTTGGTGGTACATATTCAGGCCAGATTGTGCTGTGGGATAACCGTAGCAATAAAAGAACTCCAGTGCAAAGAACTCCACTGTCAGCTGCCGCACACACAGTAAGTAGAGAGGTTATTTCCATTAGACTTCTGGGCCCCTTCCCCATTAAATACTTAGCAGTGTCCGTCAGAGTCGCCTCAGACCGTGTTTCCTTTGATGTATGAATTCCTCATCATTTAGCAACCAGGAACAAAGGCCGCCTTCTGTATTTTCGGAAATTTATTTTATTAGAAACTCATCTCTCTCCTGAGACAACTTTTTGTTAATCAACAGAATAGCATTGAACTTCACTTTAAAAATGCCGTGATTACACAAGACTGTTTTGATGTGAAACAATACCTGGGATTATGGAGTAAAACATTGTCTTATTTCTTGATAAAATAATGTCAGAAAACCTTAATATTTCTTTCTCCAGCATCCTGTATATTGTGTAAATGTCGTTGGAACACAAAATGCTCATAATCTGATTAGCATCTCTACTGATGGAAAAATTTGCTCCTGGAGTCTGGACATGCTTTCCCATCCACAGGTAGACTCATCCTGGAAAACTTTGAAATTTTGAGGCAATTGTTTGTTATTGTTCAAGTCTATGTAAACCCCAGCTTATGTTTTTCAAAATGTTTTGTAATGGTACTATGGTAACAGTTTATAAACCTCAACATGTGTTAAATATATTTGTTGCTTGTTGTATATAGACTTTATTTTCCAACCTGGTTCATTTAATCAAAGGCAATCTCTGTAAGTAGTATAATAAAAGAATTGTTTATAAACCAATTAACACTAGATTTTTTTTTTTTTAATTACAAGTTTACAAAATAATTGCCTTCATTTTTTCTGTGCAGGATAGCATGGAATTGGTTCACAAACAGTCAAAGGCGGTGGCTGTGACATCCATGTCCTTCCCTGTCGGAGACGTCAACAACTTTGTTGTGGGGAGTGAAGAAGGCTCTGTGTACACAGCATGCCGCCACGGCAGGTACCTTTACACTCGAATCCGCAATTATTCACAGTTCTCCATTGTACAATCTCATTAAAACAAGTCGCCCCTTGTTTAAGTGGAAATCTATCCCCAAGCACTATTATTTGTGACAAATTATTTGAGGTCAGGTATATAAAATTAAAACAAACCCTTTTTAAAAAAGAAAAGGTTATTTTGGGTCCATGTGTCCTGAATGTTGAGGGCTGTGTGCGCCGTGGTTTTGTATGTGTGCGTGTGCTCACAGACGTCAGTGGTAGGAGATGACATTCATCAATTACAAACACAGTGTGCATGTGCCACACACTGACCTTTAAAATTGTAAATAAGATTTTCAGTCATTTTCCCATTTTATTTGGACTTTGAGCTTTCGTCTGTCCTCCTAATAATTGTACAGTAATGTCACAGACACATTTTAAATTGACTAGTATTTCTCCTGCTGTTCAATCTGTTTTGAAATCGTCCAGCTGTACCTTATCAATTGCTTCCTTAAAAAAAATCGAATGTCTAGTTTTCATCGCAAATACAGATCTCCTTCCCTTCAAAGCTTTTGATTTGAAAGTAGCCCAGATTTTCTCTCTTACATGTAGCATCCCTTTGTCTTCATTTCAGCACCTCAGATTCGAACTTTCGAGTTCTGTAGTCAACAGTGTGATGTTTATGATTCAAAATGTACTTCCTGCTTTAGTAGTGCTGTCAAATAGAGTAACACTCCGTTCAAGTTATTCTGATGTGTTATGAGCACAGAGTTAAGTTTGTTGAAATTATGTCAAAGTCTAATATATAAACCATAAAAATAATGGCTTTGTAAGTGGTCATCTTACAAGAGATTTCCCTAACATTTTCACTTTTACAAAATAGCAAAGCTGGAATCAGTGAGATGTTTGAGGGGCATCAAGGACCGATCACCGGCATCCATTGTCATGCAGCTGTTGGAGCAGTAGACTTCTCACATCTTTTTGTCACTTCATCATTTGACTGGACAGTAAAACTTTGGACAACTAAGGTACCTAAAGACACATGGCTGCTCATTTGCTTAGGTTTCTGACACAAGGTGGTGCTCTAATACTACATAGGAAAGATGAAAAGCTTCCTAATAGCTTAGCTTGATTAACTGATAGATCAAATCCGATAAGTTAGAAACCAAGTGAACTATTATTGGAGGTCGTAGTTTTCATAAAAGTGTGCTGACAAATAGTAACTCCACACACAGAGTCTTCCCTCCAACTCAGGCTTTTCAGGCATAGAACTGTCCACCCTGCGCTGAGTTGGAGAAAAAGCCCCTGAGTATCTCGCATAGTGCCTCACATAGCTGTCACAGAGCCCAGCACAGGAATCATACATTTTTCTCTTTGGAGAGCTTTTAGAGGCTTGCTCAGAACCACAGTGTTTGATAGAGCTGATGGAAAATGGAGAAAAGACAGATAAAAACTGATGTACAGTAAGTCCTGTATGGTTAGGCTACACATAATAAACTTGAATCATTAAGAAAGTGTATAAAGTTATGGATGCTTATATATTTTTGTTTTCTACAATAAATAATTTAATAGGGGCTTGGGTTTTGTTTTTTGTTTTTGTTTTAATAAGCTTTAGTTATTTGAAAACCCCACTTAAGTTATAAAGTGCTTCCCGATTCTCTAGCCATTCCAGGTACATGTGACATGGCCTTGCCTCACTGAGAGTCTCATGGCAAATCCAGCTTGGGAATGTTACTTTCTGTGATAGGCCTTGTAATTTCATTTGACTCTAGTTTATTTTCAAGATTTTATTTATTTTTAGAGACGGGAAGAGAGGGAGAAAGAGAGGGAGAGAAACATTGATGTGAGAGAGAAACATCGATTGGCTGCCTCTCATAAGCAACCCAACCAGGGACCGAAACTGCCACCCAGGCATTTGCCCTGACCAGGAATTGAACTAGCAACCTTTCACCTTGCGGACGACACCCAACCAGCAGAGCCATACCCGTCAAGGCTGACTCTATTTTAAAATTAAAAGCCTTGTCTTTGCTGTCTAACTTTTCTGCAGTGTTACATTGTTGCTTGGGAAAGCTGTATCCTTGGAATATCAGGTTATATTTGAATTAAGTTAAATTTTAAGCTATACTTTTCATGTTTCCATCTGCCCTATCCTAAACATTGACCTTTTAAATAATTCACCATGAGACAAAGTTCAGAGACCTTAACTGATTCTTCCAATTTTTTTTTGATTCTTCAATTTTTTTTGAGAAAACACAGTAGTCTTAAGAGATGTTCTTTGCTGTTACAGTGAACTTATATTTGTTAATTAAATACTGGCTTCAGAAAATTGGGGTGAAGTCACTGTTCACTATTATCCTTTTCTAATGCTTTCAGTCTAATATCAAGTGAGTTAGAAGACTTCACATCTAAAAGCTTGCCTTTTAAAATCAAACATTTTCAGGTTTGGCATTATCAGGTAGAAAAACAGTACTTACCTTAAGTAGAATGAAGAAAACATATAGGAAAGTGTTTAACTCAGTGTCTAGCATGTAAGAGGCACTTACCAATGTTCAGTTTCTCCTTTTTTTCCCTTTATGGGAATCAGACAGCTCCTGAATGCAGTGGTCTATTTCCTTTCTTGGATCGTTCTTGAAGTTTTGTTCTGTTAATGAGTCTTATACGATGGGAAACCCCCAAAAACTCGGAATTTATTTATAAAAAGTTGTGTATTCTTACATGTTTAAAACTTCACTCACCTTCAAAGTACTCTCCATTTGATGCAATACACCTATTGAGACATTTTTCCCCACTGCTCAAAACAATTTTTGAACTCATCAATTTTGATGCCTTTTAGTGGTTCTGCGGTTTTTTTGTTTCACCTCTTCTACATCAGCAAAATGTTTCCTTTTGAGGACTCTTTTCATCCAGGGACACAAACAAACAAAATATCGCTCAGGGTGAGATTGGGTGAACAGGGGAGGGTGGGTCACAAGGATCGTGCTGTTTTTGGTATGAAACTGCTGAACACTCAGTGTGGTGTGGGCAGGTGCGCTCGTAAATCACCCATCATGAAACCGGAAAACGCATTGAAAGAGCCTTCAAAAAAAATTCACCAAAGCCAAACACAGCCTCTCATAATAATGCCAGCTGGCGCACTGATACAGATGGGTTCCTAGAACATTCACTTAGTGAGGGAAGCTTGTACTACAAGGGAACTGCCCTCCAGAAGATAATTTGTTTTTTGTGGGGTCCCCCCTTGTAGAGTGGAAAAGAGAAAGAAGACCCTGTTACATTCATGAACTTACAATAGGGACTCTGGTTATTAATTTAGATCTACCCAGTTACCCCAGAAAAATACAGAATTACTGTATTCGTGTCCTAGCGATGCCAGAACAAATTACCACAAACTAGGTGGCTTTAAACAACAGAAATTTATTCTCATAGTTCTGGAAGCTGGAAGTCCCAAATCAAAGGGTTGGCAAGGTTGGTTACTTTGGGAGACTCTGAGGGAGAATCTGTGCCTCTGTTCCGCGCCTCGGTTCTCAGCTTCGGGTGGTTGCCAGCAATCCGGATTCTACCAGTGTGTGATTTACCAGCAGCATTTGAAAGTTCCCTCTGCTCTGCATCCTTGTCAGCACTTGGTATTTGCTGCATTTATTTTTCAATTTAATCATTCCCATGAGTGTGGTCGCATTATATTGTGCTTTTAATTTGCAATACCTTGAGACTAATGAGGTTAAGTACCTTTCCATTTGTTTATTGGCCCTTTTGTGAGGTGTCTATTCAAGTCTTTTTCCATTTTTCTATTGATAATCTCTTCTTTAAACTATGTAGACCAGTACGTATTCTTAGAGTTAAGCATGTGAATGTGATTGTGTATAACTTCTGTTTTAAGTCTGATGTCTCAGGACCATAAAATTGCCTGAAAATGGGATGTTCTTGAAGAAGTATACAATCACCTCAGGAGTGGTAGACCCTTACTGTGGTGGTTCTTAATTATTAATGTGTATCCGAATCGCTAGTGAAGAAACAACAAAAACACTGATGAAGTGCATTGAGGGTGAGGCCCTGCATCTGGATTTTTAAAAAGCACTATAGATGATTATGAACTTCAATTGGGTTGTTGCTAAGGAGAATGATAGGAAAATAATGATCTTAAGAGGGGAAAAAAACCTCTTAGTTTCTGTTTTAGTTTAAGTTTTGCTAAAAATGTATTTTCTTAATTACAAACAAATATTAATTTTTGGACACTAAGGTAATCATGCTGGTCCTGACGGGTGTGGCTGAGTTGGTTGGGCGTTGTCCCAGAAAAGGAAGGGTTGCCAGCTTGATTCCCGGTCAGGGCACGTGTCTGGGTTGGGGGTTCAGTCCTGGTCAGGGCTTGTAAGAGAGGCAGCCAATCAATGTTCCTCTCTGACATCGATGTTTCTCTCCCACTCTTTCTCCCTCACTTCCCCTCTTTCTAAAAATAAATACATGAAATCTTTTTTTAAAAAGGATGGTCATGCTATTAACATTTATTGTGATATCTGAAACTTTCCAATTCATATTTTTAAACTTCTTACTATGGAAAATTCCAAATAGATATAAAAGCAGAGAGAAGAGTGTAACTATTATGTTTGAAGCAGGATCCAAGTGAGGTCTATGTATTTGCAATTGTCATACCCTTTGAGCCCCTTTCTTAAAATAGGGCTTCCTTTCCTCCCTTCCCTTCTTGCTTTTTCTTTGTTGTTGAAGAAGAAACCAGCTTGGTTGTCCTATTAGGTTTTCTCACAGTCTGGATTTGCACTCTTGTGTTATTGTTCATTTTGTTGTGTGTAGTTATAGATTCTTTACACTTCCAAAGAAAGAAGCGTACCCTCAAGGAGCACTTGGTATCTACCCTCCAGGCCTTCCGTCGATGTCTCTTCAGTATCTTTGGTCATCTGAAGCTCATCCTGCGGTTATTTTTCATGCTCCCATGTTCACAAGAGTCTGTCTGGTTATGAAGGTCAATTTGGCTGTATATAAAATCCATGATTTACATTTTTCTTCAATTACAATGAGTATGTTATCCTGTTGTCTTCTGACAAAAAAACGTCAAAAAGACTGGTGAAAATCTGATTTTCTTTTCCTTACTTGTGACTTGGTGTTAAAAAACCTGGGTTATCAAATGATTTTTTTCTTTTTCTTTAAAGAGTCGATTGTCCAAGATACACAGGATATTCTTTTTATGTAGCTTCAAGCTTTTATTTTAGGCCAACTCTTTCGAATTAGCATTTTTTTAATTCTGTTGTGGTGCTTTGGCTTTCTTCTTCAGGGGCTGCCATTACAGTATATCTTTGCTAATCTTTGTCGTTTCTTTATCTCTTTTTTACATTTTTAATAAATATTTTATTTATTTTTAGACAGAGGGGAAGAAAGGAGAGGGAGAGAAACATCAATGTGTGGTTACACTCGTGCACCCCCTACCGTGGACCTGGCCCGCAACCCAAGGCATGTGCCCTGACTGGGAATTGAACTGGTGACCGTTTGGTTCACAGGCCTGCACTCAATTCACTGAGCCACACCAGCCAGGGCTATCTCTTTTTTTTAAATAAGTGTTAATGAGATAATTCATATACCATAAAAATTTAACTTTCTAAAGTGTACAATTCAGTAGTTCTTAGGATATTCACAGAGGTGTACACTATCTACTTTTAGAACATTTTCAAATTTCAGAAAGAAACCCTGTACCCATTTGCATTCATTGCTTGTTTCCCCGACCCAGCTCTTTCAACTACTAATCTACTTTCTATTTCTTAGGAACTTATTATTATGCACAGTTCATGGACATTTCATGGAATCATACCATATGTGACTGGCCTCTTTCACTTTGCATAATATTTTCAAGGTTTAGCTCATGTCCATACTTATTCCTTCTATGGCTGAGTACTATCGCACTGTATGGATATAGCACTTTTTGTGTTCATGAGTTGAACATTGGGTTGTTTCCACTTTTGGGTTATTATGAATAATGCTGCTTACAAGTCTTTATGTGTATATATATTTTCATTTCTCTTGGGTATATACCTATGAGAAGAATTGTTGGGTAATATGTCAACTCTAATTAGCATTTTGAGGAACTGTTTTTCAAAATAGCTACACCAATTTACATTCCCCCCAGCACTCTGCGAGGGTTCCGATTTCTCACAGCCTCACCACCAACACTTATGATTACCTGTCCTTTATGGCCATCCTAGTGGGATGAAATGATATCTCATTGTGGTTTTGATTTTTAGTACCCTGATGTATGATGAGCATATTTTCAAGTACTTACTTGCTGTTTATAGATCTTCTTTAGAGAAATCTATTCAAATCCTTTGCCCAATTTTTAATTGGGTTATTTGCCTTTTGTTAATGAGTTGTAAGAGTTTTAGATACAAGTCACTTATCAGATATATGATTTTCAAATATATTCTCCCATTGTATAAATTACCTTTTCAGTTTCTTGAGGGTATTGTTTGAAGCACAAGAGTATTTAGGGGGGGTTGTTTGTGTTGTTTTGTTTTAATTATTTTATTGTTGTTCAGTGACAGTGGTCTGCATTTACCCCCTACCACTCCCCCTCACCCCAGCCATCCCCACCTCCCTCCCTTGCTTCCACCCGCCCTTGGTTTTGTCTGTATGTCCTTTATAGTTGTTCCCGAAAACCCTTCACCCTTTCCCCCCCCATTATCCCCTCCCACCTCCCCTCTGGTTACTGTCAGTTTGTTCTTAATTTCAATGTCTCTGGTTATATTTTGCTTGCTTGTTTGTTTTGTTGATTAGATTCCAGTTAAAGGTGAGATCATATGGTATTTGTCCCTCACCGCCTGGCTTATTTCACTTAGCACAAGGCTCTCCAGTTCCATCCATGCTGTTGCAAAGGGTATGAGCTCCTTCTTTCTCTCTGCTGTGTAGAATTCCGTTGTGTAAATGTACCATAGTTTTTTGATCCACTCATTTACTGATGGGCACTTAGGTTGCTTCCAGTACTTGGCTATTGTAAATTGTGCTGCTCTGAACATTGGGGTGCATAGATTCTTTTGGATTGGTGTTTCATGATTCTTAGGATATAATCCTAGCAGTGGAATTGCTGGGTCAAAAGGCAGATCCATTTTTAGTTTTCTGAGGAAATTCCATACTGTTTTCCACAGTGGCTGCACCAGTCTGCATTCCCACCAACAGTGCATTAGGGTTCCCTATTCTCCACATCCTCTCCAACATTTGTTGTTTGTTCAGAGTATTTAGTTTTGATGTAGCCCAATTTATCTACTTTTTCTTTTGTCGCTTATGCTTCTGGCTTCCCATCTAAGAAACTGTTGCACAACCCAAGGTCGCAATGATTTACTGCTGTGCTTTCTCTTACAAGTTTTACAATTTTACCTCTTATAATTAGATCTATGGTACATTTTAAGTTAATTTCTGTGTGAGGAAGGAGGGCGTCCAACTTCATTCTTTTGCATGTGCATATTCAGTTGCCCCAGCACCATTTGTTGGAAGACTTTTGCCATTTAATTGTCGTGACTCCCTTATTGAAGATCTGTCATGATAACCCTGTACGGGATTTGACCAAGGTACTCTTCTGTCCCCTATTGTCTACAAGTAAAATGAGTTTTCCTCTACTTTCAGGAGGGAGGGAATGGGCAAAGATAGCTTATCTAGTTGCATTGTCTAGGTAAAAGCTCGGTCTTCTGTGTTTTTTCCGAAGTGGATATATGTCTTTCTCTATCTGAGATAATGCCTTTTCCGTTCCCTTCACCACGTGTGTCTGAACCTTCTCTTTCCTTTGTCCCTGTTGTGCTGTATTCTACAAGTTGGATTCTGCTCCTAGCAGTTTTTCTTTGGTGAGACTTTGTCTTGAAAGGACGATTTGGTTTGTTAATTTTGAGTCATAGCACTCAGGCTGCACCATTAGACCTTATTTTCAGCACATGGAGTCTGTTTGCATTTGTTTACAAATGGAATTGTGTCAAACTCCCTCACAGTTTCTGCCGCTCCTCTCAGATTGGCCCCCATGCTGCCCACCAAACGTCTGCTGTTGACTGTGAGAGGCTCTTCTGTTCTCCAGCTTTCAGAAGCTCTCGGGCCTTCCCACAGATGCTCCTACTCTGCAGGTCTCACACTCGCTTACATTTGGAGCTTTGTCTCCTGATTTTGGTGTAGAAGTTGTCGGTGAATCTTTGGTTTTGTTATGCTTTGTCTGGGTTTATGAAAATATTTAGAGAAGATTCAAAGACTACAGTGCCATTACTATCATCTTTCCAGAATCCTCTCACTGACAAATGTTTTTAAAGTAACTTCTATTCCTTTTTGTAAAAGATACAGTGTCTATAAGTTAAAAAGAAAATGGAATCCAGTAGTTGATTCTTAGTTCCGTAACTCCCAATAATTTATAGTGGAACAAATTACAGGAACTTCTTCTAAACTGAGTTAAAGATCATGAAATGTTATTGTACCTGTTGAATGTATGTCGTATTTTGACTGTGCTAAGAATCAGCTTTTCCCTTTCAGAACAACAAGCCTTTATACTCATTTGAAGATAATTCAGATTATGTTTATGATGTGATGTGGTCACCCACCCACCCAGCCCTCTTTGCCTGTGTGGACGGCATGGGGAGGCTGGATTTGTGGAATCTCAATAATGACACAGAGGTAAGCAAGGAAATCAGAAGAATTGCGCTGAAAATAGAAAATTGGAGATTTATTGAATAATTTGTGAAAATCTTTTCATCCCAAGGAATGTAAAAGGGCTCTGTGAGTGTAGCATCATCACAGAAACCAAATAAGCTTTGCACCCTAAATAACAAGCAGCATGCCATGCAGAACCGAAGGGAGGGACAGTGTGGTGAAGAGCATTTCCTTTTACTTCTGAAAGCACCACGGTGTCTGTCATGTCCTGGCAAAGTCTCATTCATAAGGCGATGGGAAAATTGTTCTATTCATAGACCAGAAAGCAGAGAGTTTCAGAGTCTTAAAGTATGTTAACCTTAATTCTGACTTTCTCAATTCTCTTAGCCTTGATAGAATTGTGTATCATCCATACACATTAGTCTTAGCCTGACTTATTAGAGTAAAGAAAGGATGTATTTTGAGGACTTGTTCCATGAAGGAGTGAAAACATTGTTACTATTAACATAAAATGAATATAGAAACCATCAAATTTCCTAATTGCTATACCAAAATCACTTGTTGGCAATGAAATTTAACTGCAGCTAGTATTTATTTTTATCCATGTATATTTTTACCAGCTTGGAGAGGCTTAAAGATATTCTTAGAATTCTCTATTGCTTTGTGGTGGTAAGAAGTGATGGTAGCAGTTATATCAGTAACGGTTGAGGAGAAAGCCTCCTGGTTGCTTTCCCACATCCTACTCTTGCCCACATCCTACTCTCTCCCACATCTCTTTATATTTGAGTCCAAATCCCTTGAAGTAAAATAGTTGGTTATAGAGGGCAAGGAAGTTATACATCAGAAATGTAAAAAAGTTAACACTGTGCTAACTACTAGTTTAGTGCTGTGAGGAGCATTCACATGCTGCCAGGGAAAGATAGTGAGTCCTAGCTAGTGATGGGACTTGATTATACATCGCTGGTTATTACAATGGTACCGATTCTATTTCCTTAGTTTGGTGTTAGAGATTTGTGGCTACAATTAAATTTAGATCTCCTCTATTAATCATAACTCAAAGAATACATCTTAATTATTATATTTCTGTGTAACAGTTTTAACATTCTGGGGGGTTAAATTTGTCATTTGGGGATGACTGGTGTCAATTAGATGGATTATTTTTAGTCATTTCAAATTTTTAAAAAATGTTATTGTGCTCTGATCTGAGTCAAACATTGAGTGTTTGTCCTGCATGTGGCGAGTAGAACTGTTTTTCTTCAGCACAGGAGAGATACAGTCAGATTGCGAGGGGCTGGTGCCGCTGCATCCAGGCCATCATTCTCCCTGCCCCAGAGAGTGCATGCTCACCAGGGGCTTTGGGGAAACCTGTCCCGTACTTTCAGTATGAACTCTTTCCAGGAACTGTGGATCAAATCACAGGTTCCAGCTGCCTAAGGTGCAAACTACAAAAGTAATTCCTGTCCCCCAAAATTGAACCATAATCTGTTTATGAGGGCTTCTGGAATTTTTTCAAACACCTTGACTTCTTAAAGAAGTTAAAACAACAAAGAACACTTTATTAAAGAGATCTTTCTAAAGGATATATCCAGTCATGTGAGAATTTCTTATATAAGTAGTTATTTCCCCAAACAATTTTTGAAAATTGACTATAATATCATTCATAATGTATCACTGAACAGGAAGAAAGTTGGAAAAATTCTTTATCTATTTTCATCTTTCTCTTTAAAACTGTAGCCAGATTGAAAGAAAGGAGAATTACTGTTTTGCATGTTTATAGAAATCTTGATGAAACTTCTAACACTGCACTGCATTTTAAATGACTTTAGGTGCCAACCGCCAGCATTTCTGTGGAGGGTAATCCTGCTCTTAATCGTGTAAGATGGACCCATTCTGGACGAGAGATTGCCGTGGGAGATTCTGAAGGACAGATTGTTATATATGATGTGGGAGAGGTATGGAGCTCACTGCCTATAATTGTGATACATCTATTTAGCTTTCACAACATAGTAGTAACCCTATCTTTGGGGCTAAAACTTGTCTTTGAGGTTCATGAATTGTATAAACCAGTTGGTTGTAAAGATAATACTTCTCACTATAGGAATGATGCTCGAGATTAATTTTCTTTCTAAACTGCAGGTCCTATGTCCCCATACAACAGATTTTCAGGGTAATATGTGTTGGAAGTACCTTGTTTCTTGAAGCATGCATTGCTGGAAGCTAGAAATTCTTTAGGCAAAATAAGAAGTTTGGAATTATAGTGGAATTTGGACCTTTACAGAATTGCCATTGAGATAAGAGTTTATTTTTCTGTATTCATAGATTTGTTTGGGCCATGTAGTAGAAATCAAAAGTAATATTTTTTGAGAGTTATCTGACGATATTGTGAAATGTGAATCTTATCTCTTGAGCTTGTTGCAAAACGATACCATTGAATCCAACAGGATGAGCTGCATGCAGTTCTCTCACAAGTGCTTGGGTGGGCTATACACAATGCCAGGAGTGATTTCCTTTTTTTCAGTCCTGGCTAGTGCCTTTTTTATTATGTCTTATGATTCCCATCCTCTCTAGATGCTCTGAGGCCTGTGGCAGTTGGATCTGGAGAGAGATAGATCGAATCATTTAGAACAGCCAGTTGAACTATCTGCACAGATGGAATTGCTGTATCCGCACTATCCAATATGGTAGTCTCTAGCCACGTATGGCTGGTAAACACTTAAAATGCGGCTAGTACAACAGAAGAACTCAATTTTAAATTTTATTTAATTGCAGTAAATTAATTGTAAATAGTCACATGTGGCTGGTAGCTGCCATATTGGATTGGATATCATTGTCCAACTTAATCTGATCTAATTTTAGAAGCAAGCATATTCATTTACCACAGTGAATGGTTTGTGTCCTAATATGCCATGTCACATTCCTCCAATATTATTGTAACAATTATCAAAAAATTTTGGCCCTGGCTGGTGTAGCTCAGTGGATTGAGTGCAGGTCTGTAAACCAAAGGGTCGCTGGTTCAATTCCCAGTCAGGGCACATTCCTGGGTTGCGGGCCAGGTCCCCAGTAGGGGGCGCGCAAGAGGCAACCACACATTCTCTCCCTCTCTTCCTCCCTCCCTTTCCCATTCTCTAAAAATAAATAAATAAAATCTTTAAACTGAAAAATTTTTTTTTGGTCATTGGACTTGCTTAATGAGGTAAAAGCATCACAGACCTCTTTTTCCATGTTGCCCTTGGTGCATCACTAAAGGGGAAGAGGTAAGCCTACCTTCTGATGCAGGGATGAAAATATCAGGAGAGGTTATCTTATGCTCCAACAAAAATAAATACTTTTAAGAAACCAGCTTTTTGAACCATGCTTCAAAAACTCTTTCATACTAGGAATGGTGCAAGAAATAAACATTTTTAAGATATTCCTCTCCACCAACAAAATTCATGAGATAGTGCATAGGAGTTATAGTCACAGCGTCGTTGTTATTTTCTCACACAGTGATGGTGACAATAACACATTCATTTCTAAGGCTAAATTCATTTCATTCATGTGTCACAACACATTCCACAAACACTGTCTTTTGTTTCAAAATATGTCCCTGTAATTACAGAAAGGCCATTAGGGTCAATTATTGCTTTTTAATGGAAAAATTATTTGTAAACAAAGTGAATAATAGTGAGTAAACTGATCTTTTATTTCAGAATACATAAAACATTATCTTTCTTTTAACAGCAGATTGCTGTCCCCCGAAATGATGAATGGGCACGGTTCGGCCGAACACTTGCAGAAATTAATGCTAACCGGGCTGATGCAGAAGAGGAAGCTGCTACCCGAATACCTGCTTAGCTCCTGAAGGATATGATAGGTAGCCTTAGTGGATTTGGAGAAGACTCGAAATAGATCCTAAGACTATTTGCATGCTTCTGTCTAAATGATAATTAAAAGGAAATTTCATGTATTAAACCATGGATTTAATGCAGCAAGCAAATCTTATTATGTCCCTTTTTATATATAACACGCATCTTGTTTTGGATTTGTGTCATTTTTAATACAGCTGATTGACTTTCCTGAATGCAGCTTTTTTCAAATTCTTATACACAGGTGTATATTTGGGATTAGTTATTCTTTTGAATTCTTTTCAACTTATAACACTATACAGTTATTTCTAGAGCACAGATTAAATAAGTTCTTCATATTTTTAAATAATCATAATTCCCTGTTATACTGATAATGTTCTCAGTAACCATAATATGTAGGAACATTTGTTTATTTTAGCTATAGCATGCATACATCTATCCAAGTTACATTCTAATATCCTTTTTCTTCTTTATAATTCATGTGATAGCTATCTATAAATAAAAACAAATATGGTTTAACTTTTCAAATTTTCTTAAAGTGTCTTTTTTTTGTATCTTTCTTTCAGTTCCTGTTGCAAGCAGCTACCTCAAATGTCATAAAGCTTTTTGTCTTAAATATACCATACAGTATACTATAGATTTCCCAATTTGTTGTGAACTGATGTTTAGATAATGTCAGTGAAAAAAGTTTTTCCTTTGTTAATATTTGCTTTACTCCCTTATTTTCTGTCCATTTAAGATATGTTTAGTTTAAAGAATAAACAGAAAGCTGCCTATTATTTTCACTGATTGAGATTACTATGTATATGAACTCACTGAGACTAAAACCCCCTTTAAGAGAAATTGATTTCATGGTTGCAGCAGCCATGAAGGAAAAGTGCTCAAATGAACTTTGCCATTGAATCAACTTTACGTCTTTTTTTTTTTAAGATTTATTTATTTATTTTTAGAGAGAGGGGAAGGGAAGGAGAAAGAGAGGGAGAGAAACATCAATGTGTGGTTGCCTCTTGCGCGCCCCCTACTGGAGACCTGGCCCACAGCCCAGGCATGTGTCTTGACTGGGAATTGAACCAGTGACCCTTTGGTTCACAGGTCGGTGCTCAGACCATTGAGCCACACCAGCCAGGGCTCAACTTTACATCTTGAGGTCTGTCACCACAGCCTTGTAACCTTGTCTACAAGTCTGAAAGTAAGTGACAAATATCTAGTAATTAGTGTCAAAATCAACCTGTTTCAGGATTAGCAGGAAAATGATTAGATCTTGATTTTATCTACTTGAAATTGTTCATTTCCCTAATCTTGACCTTTCGTTCTTCTAAAGTTTAACTAATTAACAGAAGATGAAATAGAGAAGAAGAATAGCAACCAGACTTTGAACATTTTTGTTTGGTTTGATATTTTAAAATAATTTTAGGCCCTAGCCGGGTACCTCAGTTGGTTAGAGCGTCATCCTGATATGCCAGGTTACAGGTTTAATTCCCGATCAGGGCACATACAAGAATCAGCCAAATGAATACATAAATAAATGGAACAACAAATTAATGTTTCTCTCTCTCCATGTCTCTCTAAAATAAGTAAAATAAAATAATTCTAACAAAGATCTGTTGGGAGATAAGTTTCCAAATAAAACTTTTTAACTATGAGTATTGTATAATGTAAGGAAACAGTTGACCAGGGAAATGAAACCCAACTCTGGTTCTAGCTTTGGCACTCATGAGAAACGTGGTATTAGCCAAGTCTTCGCATCTGTCTGTGCCTCATTCTTTTTGTCTAGGAATTTAAGTTTGTATTGCCTTTCTAAATTGCCTTCCAGCTCTAAAATTATAATTACTTCAGGCAATTCTCTACTTTTATATATTCAGTTTTTATAGATTGACACTCCGTAATGGCCTATTATATACCAAAGACAAGGTTTTGTATCTGCAGGCAAACATTTCAAGTTATCTCATGGTAGCAGTGTCTGAAAGTTCAATTTTAGCAGAGTAACACAGTCTTTGTATAGGAAAATTCATATAATCACTGTAATAGTTATTATATTTTTGCCCTTAGTTTGTAACAAGGACTAGAAAAAGTGCAAACATAATTATGACTAAGGTTGGAAATTAAGAGACGTGGCAAATCAGATGCACATTGGACTCAAACTGATGTGTTCAATTGTGAAAGAAAAAAATGTAAGTAATATTTGCAAAATATTTATCACCAAAGAGTTTTTGCTTCTGGGGAATAACTTCTTCCCTTTCCCTCCAAAAATCCAATGTGGACCTTTGCCTATTTAACTTAAGTCTACATTTTTAGGAACACATGAATTTAACATGAGGAATTGCTTTTTAAGGTTGACTATGTAGTAGCAAAATAGAAAATACTGAGACTGTCAATGTTGCAAAATCTTCTGAGAGATGAAGTCGACTAGAAAAGTGTGGCAGAGTTCCATCACAGTTTTAGAAATGAAAACCTTTTTAATTTCGGAGAATATTAAGTTATGAAAGCATACCTTATCTTTTACTAGTTATATTTATTTTTTTCTGAGTGGGAAGCAAGCCATAGCTTTCTGGCTATTTTTTTTTATTGTTTGGTTATTCTCTTTTTGAATGAGTAGAGAACTATCTGTTGCCTTTGTTTATGTTAAGGAAGAATACTCAGTATTGCAGACAATAATTAACTTGCAGAAAACCTCAGAAACAATCATTTTTTGTTATTTAAATTTTAAAAATGCATTGGAAGAAGCTATCTTTCTGTTTATAAATTCAGTTTCTTAACAAAATTTAGAAAATCTAGATATAAAATCATGTTGCAATAATGCTGAGATACTGCATCTTCAAAGAACAGATGGCTTAATTTAGGGGAAACTAAGAGAAAGTCATGTTAGGGATGATCCTAGTCTTTTCGTATTGCAGGAATGTTGATTCATTCTGTGTTGTGCTAGTCCTGACGGACTATGGCCTCTACCACCGGAACCCTATGGAACGGAGGGGCTTCCGTGAATTAAAATCTGGTGTGAACCTTATGATTTTTCACTTCCATTGTTTTGGGCAGTGCATTTTAAATTTTTAAAAAATTTTTACTTTTCACTTATTGATTTTTATAAAGAGAGAGAAACATCGATTTATTTTTCCATTTATTTATGCATTCATTAGTTGATTCTTCTATGTGCCCAGACTGGGGATTGGACCGGCAGCCTGGATGTATTGGGATGACACTCTAACCAACTTAGCTACCCAGCCAGGGCTGGGCAGTGCATCTTTTTTTTAATCCTCACCCAAGGGTATGTTTATTGATTTTAGAGAGAGAGGAAGGGGAAGAGAGAGAGAGAGAAGAATCTATGTGAGAGAGAAACATCACTCTGTTGCCTCCCATATGCACCCTGACCAGGGATTGAACTGGCAACCTGGGTATATACTTTGACCAGGGATCCAACCCACAAAATTTGGTGTACGGAACGATACTCCAGCCAAATGAGCCACCTGGCCAGGATGTCAGTGCATTTTTCAATGTCTTGTCCACAATCCCTGTATTTCAACATTGTCATTGTGAAATTTTCTAAATAGGAAAATGCCATACCATTAGATGTATATCAGAGAGAATGGAGCTTCAATTACAGCCTTAGCTGCTCAATGCCTATGAGAACAAAGTTGTTTAAAACATGACATTCCATCCACACTGGTGGTGGTGTGCCTGAATCTTGGGCATAAATTAAGGTTGAAATCCATTGGCTTGGCCTCATGTGTTCATTTAGTGATGGGATTCCCGTTGATATTTTTTTCCAAGTTACATAGAGGCAAGAACGGAATTTGCTTTTCTGCTATCATTGTGCTGATTTCTAGGCAACTAGGGACCTTACAGGTTTGGGGAAAATACCTGGGAGTCACTTTTGACTCATTAAAAAATGCTGGAAAATTATTTACTTGCAGATTTCGTTCACAGATTCTAGAGGCTTCTAGTGCTACCGGAAAAACGTTGCCCAAAGGCAAGAAGGAAAGAACACCCACGTTCACCATTTCTTTTGCAGTGAGGGTTACAATTAAGAACATTCTTCTTTGAACAAATTTCCATCTTACTGTCCCCCAAAGGTAATAAATTTCTCGTACCTAGTGTACTATATTTTATGAATATTTGCTTATACTTAGGGTATTGTAGTTTTAAAATCCTTCTCACATATAAGAAACACATTTTGGAAAAAAGGTCCTACATTCCTAACCAAAATGCCTACAGGAATCATATAATTGTAATGCCTTTCTCAGCAGGCTGATGCTCTCAGACCTTTTGTTGGACTTGAAATTTACAGATTTTCTTTCTGCCCTGCACTTTTCAGAAGTTGGGGGACCCAGAGTTCCCCAGCTTCTGAAAGTTCGAATGGATTTCAGGTATTTAAGTTTTCAGTATGTAGCTTGTAGACACAGATAGTTTCAACATAGCCAATCAGCAATCTTTCATAAACTTTTCTAAAATTACAGTATTTTGTGTCGTTCGTTTCATAGCAGGAATCTCAGATTTTGCTTCTTAATATTCCATTACCAGCTTCCAGTCAGAGGATGGAACAGCTTGCACTCAGGTAGGCTTTCAGAAAGGTCTATTTCACTTCGTGAGGTCATTTATTCAGGTCCCCGGTAATGTATTATGCTGCTTCTCGTTCAATGTACTTGATTTGGTCAGAAAGCTGTGGGGCAGTGATTGTGTAAGGTGTAGAACACACCTACGTGTGGCTGAACATGCAGGGACCTGACTCTGTGATTCTGGAAATCAGGTCTACCACCAGTAAGGCTTTGATGGCGAGTAATTTTATCTTTTGTGAATTTTTGTACTAGGGTTTTTTCTTTTAAACTTTCTGAACAAAGTAATGTAAATGCTTTGGAACAAGATCCCTTACTACTTCAGGCAGTCTAGTATGTGAGGAAAAGAACACAGGGCTCAAAAGACCCAAGTTCTGCTTTCCTGGTACCCTCCTCGCCAGTAGCGTCAGCTGGGGCGAGAATTGGCATTTTCATCTGTTAAGTGAGAGGGAAAGACCGCTTTTTGCAAAGATTACATGAGATATTGTGCATGTAAAAACGTTTGTAAATTAGATTATAAAGTACCGCACAAGTAAGGGTTTTTATTTCTTTTTTCTTTATTAAAATACTAGAATGGAGACTATTTTGTGTAGCTAGCTGCGCAATGTAAAAAGTTCTCATCTTGTAAAGATTAAGTGGCTTGGTAGTCAAGAAAAAACCATTTTTTTAATTCTAAGAAATCACACCACAATTTGAACCCTCAGATGTTTGGGAGTAGCGGTAATCCGAGGAAAAAATATTAATTGCCCTTAATCAAGGATATTTTCCCAGGAATGTTTTCTCTTATTCTGTGGTCTAATTACAAATTATGCTAGTGGGAAAAAAATGACCCCCTCTGAATGTCCAGCTGATACTACTCTGCTGTTCATATGTTAGTTACAGAACATAGATTGTGATATTGGAAACTTTGGAAAAGGGGAGGCGGAACCCCTTTTTGTGCTTTTTGTAGGAGCACAACTGGAATCAGACGCTTTCACAAAAATCTGGGGAACAACAGTTACTCAACCACTCCAGCTTATGCAGTACCCTTCCTTCTTCCTTAGGGTCAGTCCCCTTGAAAATAACACGTTTACTGTGGGAAGATGAGCACTAGAGGGAGGAGCTTCGATCCTTGGGGACATGTGTGGCTGTCAGGCTGAGGGGAAGCCCCAAGTTTAGTCCTGTGGGAACAGCTTTTATCTAACTCACCTCTGAATTGGCAGGTCTCTGCTGTCTCATAGTATCCGATCGATGATTTCCAGAAATCAGTCAAAACCAGACTTGTAAATGAATGCCAAATGAGCAAGAAACTTGGTAAAATGACTAGGTCCTTCCTGATGGGCCTCGTTTGCAATAATGTTTGATGCAATATTAATTTGTCACTACATTGAGAATCATTTGATGAATTTGGAGGATCCTTCACCTTCCAAAGGCTTTAGCCTTCCCGCAACTCACGAGCTACTTGGCTAGGATTTGTATCAAATGAGAAAAAGGACTTTTGTGTTTTGTGTAGAAAGTCAGATAAGAAGTACAATGTGATTCATAGGAGACTTCCCCTGGTTTTCTGTTCCTCATCTTTGGCAAGTCCTTCATCTTCCTAGACCTTCATCATCTCTATTGTAAAATGAATGCTGCAGTAATCAGTGCTACAAAGGAATAATGGGAATAATACATCTACATAAATCAGTAGCCCTAAAAGGCTAATATCAAGATGTTGCTCTTTATTTGGAATCATACCAACTGAGAGGAAACAGTGCACTAATAAATCCTAATGTTTCATTGGTAGATGAATTCCTTCAAATTGTGCTGGTCCTGAGATTGTAGTTCTTGTTCAGAGTCTTGGACTTGGAGGCAACTTATGTGGAAACTTAACCGCACGCTTGAGCAAATGGCTTCCCCTGTGTAAGCTTAGTTTCTCGTCCTCCAGGGCGCAGGGTTGTTAAACCAGCGCACATGCGAAGGTGAAGCACCACACAAATACGAGGCGTTGTTGTTACGGGGGGTGGTGGGTAAAACCCTGCAACAGGTTCAGTAACTTCAGTACCTTGTATAAGTTGATAGGCTCTATCTCGGCTGTTAAAGGTTAAAAATAAACTCTTACAAATCAGAGATTTCTGTTTTACCACACAAGGCTTTCTGGGTTGGCCAGTTAGGATTCCCTCCTAATCTTATCTTAACTTTCTTTTTTCTGCTTCCTCTACTGTGAGAGACCACAAAACCAGTATGAAATGTTTCAAAGAAATAAAACTGGGAAGATCAACACTTTATACTTAATGGAAATATATGTCTTTTGTTTCCAAAGTATATCATTTCCTCTGCCTTATAAAGAACTGGCCTTTGTACATTCTAACCATGTAGTCTTAATAACTGGTAGCATTTATTCAGCATTTGCATTCTCTCTCTCTCTCTCTCTCTCTCTCTCTCTCTCTCTCTCGTATTCTAGCTCCCCTATAATATGGGAACGATTATGATTACTAATTTAAAAAAACTGAAACCAATTTGAAATGATTTCTGTGAGCCTGATCTGCAGCCAATTTCCATGGTATAAATGCTCCCACCACAGCCAATAGTAAACTACAATGTGATGTCACTGAACATGGAGGTGGGGAGATTCACGTATAATTGATTCTCATTGAGCTGGTGCAAGCCAGGTCCAGCATATCTCAGGGCGTGGGGACATGACACAGTTTAGGAACTAAACCCGGGCAGTCTGGTTTTAGAGTTGTGATCTTAACCACTATACTATACTGCCTTTATGATCCCAGTCTACCAACAAGTCGGTATTTTATTCAGATAAGCCTACATGCATGCCGTGCCACACGCTTAAAAGACCATAAGGCAATTATGTAAGAAAGAGAGGACTTAGGGTTTCTCTCCTGGTTTCTGGGAACCTACGAAGTGATTCTAGAACTTTCTATGGTTCATCTGGCTGACTCAAACTGCTGGCTGAAGAAGACAGCGGTAGCTATAAGTGGACAGGACTACAGAACCGACAACTGAGCAGGGCTCCCTTGTGGCTTCTCTATTAGCAAAAACTCTCCCTGCAACCCGCTTAGCAATCACTACCTTTCTCCTTCCTAGGCCTTCCCCTGACGTTTGCAGTGCCTGAGGCAGTAGGTCAAATATTTCAATGTTACAAATTTAAACTAACAAGCTGTTATATTTATTACACGCATGTATGTACAGCCTGGATTTTACAATTTTCACACTTCTCAGAATTCCTTGTCAGAAGGTGGCAGCCAGAGGGGAACTGGCTCACGCCCAGTCCTTTTCCTCTTCCACCAGCTCCATGTGTTCTGTGATAGGCCTCAAAGGAACAGTTGTGGATTCTTCAGCCCACATGCCTAAGCCTTGTGCCCCTGCAAATACCACCTCTGGGTCACCCTTTAGACTCAGGGTGTGTTTTGGGGGAGACGGATGGACCTGGTTGAAGTAGGCTTATGAAGACCCTGGAAGCTGAGCTGCTTAGGCAGGAAATTTGAGTTCAGGTGCCTTGAATATGATCTAAAATGGAACCAAATGGGCTCCAGGTGGGCATATCCTGTTGGCCCTATAGACTCTATACCTTTCAGGTAGAGGCACAGCTACAGGAAGGCATAGGCTCAGAATTTTTGATTTAAGGGACTCTAAAATGAAGCAACTAAAGGCAGTGCTGGGCCTTTTCTCTTAAATTCGGTTTTTAAAAATCTATTTTTATTGAGGATGTAACATTGTGTAAGTCTAAGGTGTACAACCTGTTGACATGTTTACATATTGCAGTATATAAACAGGCGTAGCATGCTAGAGGGGTAGCATTAACTAAGACCTCTATCATGTCACATATTTATCTTTTTTGTTCTGGTAGGAACAGTTAAGATCTAGTGTCGTAGCAACTTTGGTATTGTTGTCTATGATCACTATGCTGTGCTTTAGATCTCTAGGACCTACGTATTAGTTGCACGTTAGTGCCCTTAGAGGACATACCCCTAATCCTCCCCTTCCCCTCGCCCCGCCCCTGCCTCTAGTAATCACCAATATGCTTACTCTGTTTTTATGAGATTAGCTTTTTTAATGATAGATTCCACCTATCAGTGACATCGTACAGTATTTGTCTTTCTCTGACTTACCTCAGCATAGTGCCCTTATGGCCCACCCACATTGTCACAACGGCAGGATTTCTCTTTCTTTCTCGTGGCCGAATAACATTTCCTTATGTGTTTATACACCGCAACTTCTTTATTCACTCATCTGTCGGTGGACACGTAGGTTGTTGCCATGTCTCGGCTATTGTGAAGAATGCTGCAGTGAACGTAGGAGTGCATGTAGCTCTTCCATATACTGTTTTCGTTTCCTTGGGATATATACCCAGACGTGGAATTGCTAGATCTTATGCTAGTTCTATGTTTAATTCTTTTAGGAACTTCCATTTGGTATCAAATTTCATAGTGGCTGCAACAACAGTGTACAAGGGTTTTCTTATCCTCACATCCTCATTAACATTTACCTCCCCTCTTCTTTTTTAAAAAGTTTTTAAATATATTTCGTTGATTATGCAATTAAAGTTGTCCCATTTTTTTCCTCTCCTTTCTTCCCTTCCACCTTGCACTCTCCCTCCCACCAGCATTCCCTCACCTTAGTTCATATCCATGGGTCATACATATAAGTTCTTTGGCTTCTCCATTTCCTACACTATTCTTAACCTCCCCCTGTCTATTTTGTACCTACCATTTATGCTTCCTTGTACCTTTCCTCCCATTCTCTCCCCTCCCTGCTGATAACCCTCCATGTGATCTCCATTTCTGTGATTCTTGTCCTGTTCTAGTTGTTTGCTTAGTTTGTTTTTGTTTTTTAGGTTCAGTTGTTGATAGTTGTGAGTTTGTTGTCATTTTACTGTTCTTATTTTTGATCATCTTTTTCTTAGGTAAGTCCCTCTAACATTTCATATAATAAGGGCTTGGTGATGATGAACTCCTTTAGCTTTACCTTATCTGGGAAGCACTTTATCTACCCTTTCATTCTAAATGATAGCTTTGCTGGAGAGAGTAATCTTGGATGTAGGTCCTTGCCTTTCATGACTTGGAATACTTCTTTCCAGCCCCTTCTTGCCTGTAAGGTCTCTTTTGAGAGATCAGCTGACAGCCTTATGGGGACTCCTTTGTAGGTAACTGTCTCCTTTTCTCTTGCTGCTTTTAATATTTTCTCCTTATCTTTAACCTTAGATAATGTAATTATGATGTGCCTTGGTGTGTGCTTCCGAGGGTCCAACTTGTTTGGGACTCTCTGAGCTTCCTGGACTTCCTGAAAATCTATTTCCTTTGCTGGATTGGGGAAGTTCTTCATTATTTTTTCAAATAAGTTTTCAATTTCTTCTTCTCCTTCTGGCACCCCTATGATTCAGATGTTGGAACATTTAAAGATGTCCTGCAGGTTCCTAAGCCTCTCCTCATTTTTTCTGAATTCTTGTTTCTTCATTCTGTTCTGGTTGAATGTTTATTTCTTCTTCCTTCTGTTCCAAACTGTTGATTTCAGTCCCAGTTTCCTTCCTGTCACTGTTGGTTCCCTGTGCATTTTCCTTTACTTCACGTTTTATAGCTTTCACTTTTTTCCTCTATTTTGTGACCATACTCTGTGAGCATCCTGATTACCAGTGTTTTGAACTCTGCATCTGATAGATTGGCTGTCTCTTTGCTTAGTGGTATTTTTTCTAGAGCTTTGATCTGTTCTTTTATTTGGGCCATTTTTTCCAACTCGGCGCACCTGTTCTGTAATAAGGGGCGGAGCCTTAGGTATTCTCTAGGGCGGGGCAACACACATTGCTGCGTAGTGATACCATGTGTCAGAGAGAAGTCCGAGAGGGACCAATGCTGATTGCTCGGCTCTCCACCACCTTTCAGTCACTTCCCCAACTACCCACAAGCAAAATGGACCCTTCTGGTGCTGATTCTCAGGTGGGTGGGCTTGTGTACATTCTAGGACCCTGTGGGTGTCTCCATATGAAATCTCCTGTGAGGCTGGGAGTTTCTCCTGCTGCCTCAACCCCCACAGGTGTTTTCAGTCAGAGGCTTTAAGCCTTTATTTCCCGGTGTTGGAACCCTGGGTTGTGCGGTCTGTCTCACTGTCCGTTGTTCCTCCTGGTTTGTCCACACATGAATGTGGGATCGCCTGGTCCCCCAGCCGCTGGCTTGCCTCAAGTCCTCTCCGTTCCGGTGCCCGTCTCCACCCTCCTACTGGTCTGGACGAATGTTTCTTCTTTAACTCCTTGGTTGTTGGACTTCCATACAGTTCGATTTTCTGTCAGTTCTGGTTGTTTTTTGTTTTTAAATTTGTTGTTGTCGTCCTTCTTTGGGTTGTGCCAGGAGGCACAGTGTATCTATCTATGCCTCCATCTTGGCCAGAAGTCCTCCCTCCTCTCTTCTTGATGACGGCCATTCTAACAGGTAGGAGGCAGTATCTCACTGTGGTTTTGATTTGCATTTTCCTGCTAACTAATGATGTTGAGCACGTTTTCATGTACCTGTTGGCCATCTGGATATCTTCTTTGGAAATTTATCTATTTAGTTCCTATGCCATTTTAAAACTGGATTATTTGGATTCTTATTAAGGTGTATGAGTTCTTTGTGTATTTTGGGTATCAACCCCTTATGCAATGTATGATTTGCTAATATTTTCTCCCATTCTATAGATTGCCCTTTCATTTTTTTTGATGGTTTCCTTTGCTGTGCAGCTTTTTAGTTTAATGTCCTCCCACCTGTTTGTTTTTTATTTTGTTGCCTTTGCTTTTGGTATCAAATTTTTTAAATCACTGCTAAGACTAATATCAAGGAGATTACTGCCTCTATGTGTTCTTCTAAGAGCTTTATGGTTATCAGGTGTTATGTTTAAGTCTTTAATCCAATTTGAGTTAATTTTTGTGAGTGATGTAAGACCAGGATGCAGTTTCATTTTTCTTCATGTGGTTATCTATCTAGTTTCTCTAACACCATTTGTTGAAGAGACTGTTCTGTCTCCAACTAGGGTTCTTGGCTCCTTTGTCAATATTAGTAGACCATATATGCAAGGATTTATTTCTGTGCTCTCTATTTTGTTCCATTGGTCTATGTGTCTTGGTTTTATGCCCAATCCATACTGTTATAATTCTACAGCTTTGTAGTACAGTTTGAAATCAGGAAGTATGATACCTATACTGGCTTTTTTCCTCCTCGGGATTGTGTTGGCTATTCTAAGGTCTTTCATGGTTCCATAGAAATTTTAGTATTGATTTTTCTATTTCTGTGAAAAATACCATTGGAATTTTGATAGGGATTGTGTTGAATCTATAGGTCACTTCGAGTAGTATGAACATTTTAACCATATTCTTCCCATCCATGAATATGGGTTATCTTTCCATTTGTGATTTCTTAAATTTCTTTCATCAAGTTTTCATTATACAGATCTTCCACTTCCTTCTTCAGATTTATTCCAAAGTATTTTATTGTTTTGATACTGCTTTAAATGGAATAGTTTTCTTAATTTCTTTTTCAGGTGTTTCATTATTAGTGTAAAGAAACACAACTGATTCTGTATGTTGACTTAATGCCCTGCCACTCTGAGGCCTTAAAGCCGCAGTGAGCCTCTTGCGGCAGCACGTCTCGCAGGCAGCACGTCTCGCAGGCAGCACGTCTCGCAGGCAGCATATAGTTGGGTCTTTTTTTTTTTCTTTAATTCATCCAGCTCCTCTGCCTTTTTTCATTGGCAAATTCAATCCATTCGTATTTAGAGCTATTATTGACATGAAAGGACTAATGCCATCTTATTGTTTTCTGATTGTTTTTGCATTTCCATTATTTCCCTTTCCCTCTGTTATTGCCTACCTTTGTAAATTGGTGATTTTCTATGGTGGAATGGTCTGTCTCCCCTTCATCTTTTGTGTATCTATGTTTTTGCTTTGTGGTTTCCATAAGGCTTACATAAAATATAGATAAAGTCCATTTTAAGCTGATAGTAACTTAACTTCGATCACCTACAAAAATTTTATCCTTTTACTCCCCACTCCCATTTGTATTTTAGTCATTTGCCTCTCTTTGTATTGAGTATTCATTAGCAATTTATAGTAGCTGTAATTATTTTAATACACTTTTCATTTAACCTTTATACTAATAGTTAAAGTGGTTAACAAACCATCCCTTACAGAATTAGAGTGTGCTGAGTGTGATTTATCTTTACCAGGGTGGTGTGCATATCCTATGTTTTCATGTCACCGATTAGCATCTTTCCATTTCAGCTTGAACAACTCCTTTCATCATTTCATTCAAGGTAGGTCTAGTGATGATGAACACCCTCAGCTTTTGTTTGTCTGCAAAGTATTTCTCCTTCATATCTGAAGGATAACATTGCCAGATGCAGTTTTCTTGGCTGGCAACCTTTATCTTTCAACAATTTGAATATGTCATTCTACTTTCTCCTGACCTGTGTTTTCTGCTGAAAAATCAGCTGATAGCCTAATGGGGGTTTGTAGGTTACAATCTTTTTTCCCCTGCTTTTAGGATTCTCTCTCTTTGATTTTTGACAGTTTTATTATACTGTGTGTTGGAGAAGGTTTTTTGCAGTGAGATCATAGGGTGACCTATTAGCTTCATGAACTTGAATGTCCAAATCCCTCTGCATGTTTGGAAAGTTTTCAATTATTATTTCTTTAAGTAAACTTCCTGCCTTTTTCTTCCATTTGTGTCCTTCTGGAACCCCAATTATTCTAACTTTTCTTTAACGGAATCCCATAGCTCAAATGTAGCTTTTACTATTTCTTCACATTTTTTCATTCATTTTTCTTTATTCTGCTCTGTGTTATTTAGTTTCTGTCTTCTAGGGCACTCATTCCGTGTTCCAATGGCTTCACCCTGATGCAGTACTCTCTATTGCATTTTTTTTAACTTCATTCATTGAATTTTCAGCTCCAGAATTTGTTTTTTGTTTTTTTTTCTGATTTCTACCTTATTTTGTTCATATATTATTTTCTTGATTTCACTGCATCATCTTTCTGAGTTTTCTTTTTGGTCATTGAGTTTCTCCAAAACAGCCATTCTGAACTTTTATCAACTAGATCACAAAATTTCATACTTTGAACTCAGTTCTTGGGAAATTGTTATCTTTTGGGGATGACACATTTGCATGATTTTTCATATCCCTTGTAATTTTGCATTGCTGTGTCTGTATTTGAAGTAGCTGGCATCTTAAATCGTTACTGGTTACCCTCCGATGGGGTATGCTCTTTCTTGGAGCTGTAATATCTGGGGTTTTCCTGGCCTTTGTATACCTACTACACTCTTCTTCCTCTTGGGGCAGTTCTTAAGCTTTTATGTCTTTTCTGGGTCTTACCACTCACCAGACTGGCTACTGGAAACCTCTCTTTTGTTTCCTAGGTGTGTGGTTTCTTCCAGGCCCACCTATCCTGGTCTGTTTTTCTTTTACTGTTCACTGGACTTATGCTTGGAGCTGCATTCAGAGCATGCACAAGGAGCTGGCTGCAGAGTGGCAGGGAGGCAGGTGTAGGTTGAGCACTCAGGATGTTGGGGGTTCCTGTGGACCTGGTAGGTGACACTTGGGAGAGGCACTCCTGGGGGCTCACAGGCAGAGACTTCTTGCTGATGTCCCCGAGCACCCTTATCAGGAACTTCATTCCCTTGTTTCAAAGTGTGTCTTGTCTGATATAAGTATTGCTACTCTTGCTCTTTGTTGTTTCCACTTGCATGAACTGTCTTTTTCATTCCTTTACTTTCAGCCTGTGCATGTCTTTAAATCTGAAGTAGGTCTCTTGTAGGCAGCACATGTACGGGGCTTGTTCTTTTGTTTTTTAAATATGTTCAGCCACCCTGTGTCTTTTGTTTAGAGCATTTATTTACATTTAAAGTATTTATTGATAACTATGTAGCTATTGCCATTTTATTGTCTTGATTGTTTTTGTAGTTCCTGTCTGTTCTTTTCTTATTTTCTTGCTCTCTTCTCTTTTATGTCAATGACTTTCTATAGTGTTGTTTGTATTCCTCTTTTCTGTGTGTGTATATGTGTGTGTGTGTGTATATATATGCACACACATGCATATATATATACATATGTGTGTATATATACATATATATGTATTTCTTAGATTTCTGGCCTGTGGTTACCATGTGCTTCATATACACCAAGCTGTTTATAGCAGTCTATTTTACGTTGATGGTCACTTAAGTTTGAACACAACTTAAAGTCACTACAATTTTTACTCACCCTCCTCTAGTTTGTTTTTGTCATTAGTTTTTACTTCTTGTGTGCATGTTTACATGTATCCTTTAACTTATTGTAATTACACATGATCTTCTACTTTTGTCTTTTCACCTTTTTTTTTTTAGCTTTTTAGTTGGTTAACCCACTGCTTTTACTATTTACCTTTGTCAGTGAGAATTTTTTCTTTCCTATATTTTCTTATTCATATTTTTATAAGGTTTTGGGGGGGGGGGTTTACATGTAAAGAAGTCCCTTTAACATTACTTGTAGTACTGTAGTGATGATGATGATGAACTCCTTTTACTTTATCTAGTCTGGGAAACTCTTTATCTTTCCTTTGATTTTAAATGGTAGCCTTGCTGCATAAAGTAACCTTTGCTTTTCATCACTTTATTTTATGCCTTCTGACCTTTAATGTTTCTGTTGAGAAATCAGCTGGGTCTTATGGGAGCTCCTTTGTACATAACTAACTGCTTTTCTTTTGCTACTTTTAAGATTCTCTCATTGTCTTTAACCTTTGGAATTTTAATTATGATGTATCTTTGTATGGGCCTGTTTAGGCTCATCTTGTTTGGGACTCTGTACGTCCTGGACTTGTATTTATTCCTATTTCCTTAACCAGGTTAGAGAATTTTTCAGTCATTATTTTTTAAAATAGGTTTTCAATCCCTTTCTCTCTCTTCTCCTTCTGGTACCCCTATTATGTAAATGTTGGTACACTTGATGTCCCAGGGGTCCCTTAAACTATCCTTATTTTTTTAATTATTTTTTTCTTTTTGCTTTTCCATTTGGGTGTTTTTCACTACCTTGTCTTCAAGATCAGTTTTTCAATCCTCTGCTTCATCTCACCTGTTGATTCCCTTTAAGTGTATTCTTCATTTCAATTATTATATCCTTCATGTCTGGGTTTTTGTTTTTTGTTTTTTGTTTTGCTTTCCATCTCCTTCGTTATGTTTTCTCTCTCTTTGTTGAAGTTCTCACTGAATTCATCTATTCTTCCCCTAAGGCTATCGAGTGGCATTATAAACAGTATTTTCTAATCTGTATCTGCTAGATTGCTTGTCTCCCATTTTGTTTCTTTTTCTGGAGTTTTGTCCTGTTCATTTGCAACATATTTCTTTGGCTCCTTATTTTGACTGACTCCCAGTGTTTGTTTCTATGCATTAAGTAGATATGCTACATCTCCCAGTCTTGAGGGAGTGGCCTTATGTAGGAGGTGGTCATCTGTGTGCTCCAGGGCTGTCCCTTGTGTGGGTTGTGTGTGATGGGATGGGTTGTGTGTGTGTGGGATGTCTCTTCTTGTAGATGGGCCTCAATTGCTGTTGGCACATCAGTGGGTGGGGCTGACCCTCAGCTTGATGGGCTGTGAAGGCTGGGCATGACTACAGTGGACGAGCTGTTTGCAGGGATTGAAGCCACAGAGCAGGAGTTGCTTTAACAGGGCCCTGGTGCCAGCTGGGTCCACCCATCAGGTGTGTCATTGTGGAGCTGCTTGGGTGGTGCTCTGGTGTGTGTGGTCTGGAGCTGGCCACCTGGTGTGTCAGGTCTAGAGCCTCTTGGGAGGGGTTGGTGCAGGCCTACGTCAGCAACCATTTGTGCCTGGCTTGGAAGGAGCTACAAAGTGATCTGTAGTTAATTGCCATTTGTCCTGAGCTTGGCAGCAATTGAGACAGGCAACACTGTGAGCCAAAGCTGGCTGCCACTTGTGGTTGGCTTGTGGCTGCCTAGTTGAAGCTACTTAGTTGAAGTTCCAGGCCACCACTTATGCCAGGCTGGGGCCACCTGATGGAAGTTACAGTGCAAACTGAAACCAGTTGGCACTTGTGATGGGCTTGGGGCTGCTGAGGAAGAGGTACAGGGCACTCCAAGGGCAGCCACTGCTTGTTTAGTGTTTGTGGACCTTTGAGAGACAAGGGGAAAGTCTGTAGTGTGAGCTGCTGCAGACCACTCCTGTCGAAAAGCCACTGGAAGTGGCTCAGGTTGGGAATGAACTGTGTTAATCCACGTTAATGGTGAGCACAGATTTGGCACCTGCTTGTGCTGGGCGGGCTGGGTAGGAGGAGAATTCAGCAAAGGAACTTCCGTCCCAGGACAGAGCTGCCCTGAGGACCTCTGCCCCTCCAGCCTTCACCCTGAAGGTAAGCGATTCACTTCCTCCTCATATGTCCCTGGTGCTTTATGAGCTGCTGCCCCTGCACAGGGGCCCAGAGACAGAGTTGGTGAGCACGTGAGTCCAGGCATGGCCCTCAAGAGGAGCGCCTCAGTCTCCAGCCACCCTCCGTCTTAGTTGGATGCAATCCCTACTGTTTTGCACTGCCTGCCTGTTACTGGGTGCACAGGTAGGGGAGGCTCCTCCCAGGTCTTATTCCCACAACTCCCATAACAGCACTTCTGTTTGTGGGTTGGTGTCTAATGTGTTGTTACAATGGGGACAGAAGGGAAGCACGTCTCACATCACCATGATGCTGCCCAACTGAGTGCTTTCTGAGATAATTTTATTGTCCCTAATCTGTCAATGCAAATAAAGGTGATTATCACTCAATACCACTTTATTACTGCTAGGAACGGCTTCTTACTATTGATAGGCTTATCAAAAAATTGTGCGTATTAGGAGGCAGAGAAAAGAGCTAATATTTCACTAATTCCTTGTAAATAATACCTTCTGTGAACAGCTTGCAGTACAGGCCATTTTGTAACTGCAGGGCCACACTGGAGCTGCCGGGACATTTGTCCTTTTCAAGGAAAGTAACTGGAACAGAAGAAAGGCTACAAAAGAGTTTTGTTCTGTTTGCGTAAAGTGGTATTAGTGAGATCGGATCAAGATGGCAAATGGAAGAGAAGCATCTACTATCCCTCTGGACCCTAAATCCCATAATGTGATAAAGCATAGAAAGAAAGAAAATAATGAAGAAAGAAAGGGAGGGAGGGAGGGAGGGAGGGAGGGAGGGAGGAAAGGAAAAAGAAGGGAAAGAAAGGAAGAAAGAAAATCTGCCACAACACTGAAAAATGAGAGGGCTAGCAAAGGAATAGAAATTTGGGGGAATGCCATAAAGAAAGTATACGGGACCAAAGCTATAGTCAAATAAAATGAGGAAATTGCAACACAAAACGAAGGAATGAATTGGATCTCAGAACCAACAGATGCAAAGAGCAGGAAAGTTCCCATAGGTGATGGGCAGGGTAATTTATTGTGGTGCTGATTCAGAACAGCTAAGCAAGCCCATCCCCCAACCATGGGCCACATGGCTGGCACAAGGGGTGTTTATACCCAGCCTATAACATAAGAGTGTGTGAAGCCACTAAAGCTGAAAAGGCAGGGCAATGCCCCACAGGAACTTGCTTATCCTAAAGAGGAGACGTGAAGCCTACAACTAATTCAAAATATTGGCATATACTCCCTTGGCAGAAACCCCTCCCCTCCCATCACAGACTTTGATACACAGAACATCTACAAAAAAGAGACTCCCAAATACAAAATATGAGCAACTAAACAAATTATAACTAAGAATTACCAAAATATTTCAAGAAAATAAAAAATATGTAAGGCCCAAACAACAAACTTCAATACACACACACACACACACACACAGTCTATTTAATATCCCAAG
The DNA here is from genome assembly GCF_022682495.2 of Desmodus rotundus. Lineage (NCBI taxonomy): Eukaryota > Metazoa > Chordata > Mammalia > Chiroptera > Phyllostomidae > Desmodus > Desmodus rotundus. The sequence continues at coordinate 158,980,846 of NC_071388.1, forward strand.
GGCATAGAATTAGAAAAACCAAACACGCTGAAGAGTAGCAGAATACAGCTGAAAAGCGAAGTTGTGAGCGAGATGATCACAAGGCAGGTCTCCCATTCTTCCACCTACAAGTTTGATGGAGAAAACATCAAGGAAAACTAAAAGATACAGGGATAAGCTCAACAATTCCAATACCCAAACAGAAAGGAGATAAAAGAGAATGTAGAGAGACAAAGAGAGAATAGATTTATTTGGTCTGAAAAGTCTTAGTATTAAAAGGGTTCATCTCCATCCAGCACAGAACCAGAAAAGTTAAGTACCAATGTTACAGGACAAATTCTAAAAGCAGCCAGAGGCTAAAAAGATTGTGTGCCAGTTAACCCTACTGGCATCAGGCCTTTCCTTGATAATAATGTATGAAGACAATGCAAATTACTTTGAACCAAGAATTCTAAACATCATTTCCAGTCCTGCACATACGAAGCATGCCACTCTCTCCTAGTAGTAAGTATGATAATAAGCTTAACACACTGAAGATAAATAACTCTTCCTAGATCCATAAGGGAAGTAAGGGCACAGGGTGAACTGCTGTCCGCCAAACTGGAGACGCTGACGGGCAAATACGGAGAATCACAACCTACAGGAACAGTTACTTCCAGGGCCACCAGTGCCAGGGTAGGGAGACCTGAACCATAATTGACAAGCTGCCAGAGCTTCAGTGTGAACAACTCAGTGTTAAAAACTCCAGAGGGACCCACACCCTCACTTGGGGAAGGTGGGAGCAGAGGGGAGACACTTTTGTTTGTGAGTTTTACCTCTTGGGTCTGTACCAGTTTCTCACAGTGAAACATATGAGAATAATCCCATAGTGGTTCTGAGAGGATGGGGGGGGAGGAATTATTTTGAAATATACCAGACTATTGTTTTATTTAATAAAGTCTGCCTTCAGGAGAAACTGCTTAACCAGAGCCTAACACACCTGGGAGAAGGGAAATATGTACCAAACTCCACCCCACTCTAACAACCCTGTCCCACCTATGGGGGGCAAAAAGGGGGGAGGCTGAGAAGTACTTGGGTAATTCACAGTCCAGGGGCAGAGGCTCAAAAAAGACTGAGATCTAATTAAAGGAGTATAAAATGCTTCTCCTCCCCCTATACCTCACCATGATATTACTGAAGGCCTGTTTGCAAGAATTTCTTTTTCCCTAGTTACCAGGAAGCAATTACAAAATACACAAAGCAAAAACCACAGTTGGAAGACACAAAGCAAACATCAAAAATTTGTGCTAGAGGATATATGTCATACAGCAGCTATGGCAGGGATGCTGGAATTACCAGACCAAGAACTTAAAACAACTATGACTTAATATGTGAAGGGCTCTAATGGACACAGCATGCAAGAAAAAATGGGCAACATAAGCCAAGAGATGGAAATTCTATGAAAGAACCAAAAAGAAATGCTAGAGATAAAAACACTAACAGCTGAAGAATGCCTTTAATGGACTTATTGATAGACTGGACATGACTAAGGAAAGAATCTTTAAGTTTGAAGATATCTCATTAGAAAACCCCCATGCTCTGGCTGGTGTGGCTCAGTGGATTGAGCACCAACCTGTGAACCAAAGGGTTGCTGGTTGGATTCCCAGTCAGGGCACATGCCTGGGTTGTGGGCCAGGTCCCCAGGAGGGAGCGCACAAGAGGCAACCACACATTGATGTTTCTCTCCCTCTCTCTTTCCCTTCCCTTCTCTCTAAAAATAAATAAATAAATAATAAAAATAGGTAAACGACTTAAACACAAATGTCTATAAGCCCATGAAAAGATGTCCAACATCATTAGTGACGGGGGGAAATGCAAATTAAAACCATAATTTAGGTTGACTTCACATGCATTCAATAATTATAATAAAAGACAATGATATGGTGTTGAGGATGTGGAGAAGTGATAACATTGTTATTGCCCATTTTACATTTGAGAAGTGATGGAAGATGCACTATAATGGACTGTGGCAATGGTTACTTAGTTTTGAAAAAATAATCTCAGTAAAGCTGTTAAAAAGAAAATGCAACTGTACTACTAGATTACCTTCCAGTTTACATGATTGAGACAAGCTAGACAATACCACAAGGAAACAGACCAACAATGTGCGACATTCTGTAAGACGAATGACTTGCAATGTTAAAGACAAATAAAAAAGCAGGGGCCCATTCCAGAAGTAAAGACTAAAGATGCACAACCAAGCATAAAGCATCAACCTTGATTATATTCTGCATCAGAAAAATAAAGGCATTTCTGGAGTAGCTGGGGAAGTTTGAACATAGACTGAATATCAGGTGACAGTATGAAATTGTTTGTTATGTGTGGTCACGGCATTGCTTGGTTACAGAATGTGATTCTTAGGACATGTAAGCTGAAATATTTAGGAATGAAGTACATGAGGTCTGCAACATACTTTCTAATAGTTTAGAAGAAAAAATATATTTATAAGTGAATCTAGTTGAAAGGTATTCAGAGTTCATTTTTCCTCTTCAAATTTTTTTCTAGATTTGAAATTTTTTTTAATAAAAAGTAGGGAAAAGCTCAACAATATTCCTGTATACCAGGAATGGAATTTTTAAGATATGATTAATAATACATCTAAATATATGACATACCTAGAAATAAATACATATACACACAATGTACATGATCTCTTTGATGATTATACAATTTTATTAAGACATTAAAGACTTAAATAAGCGATATGTCATGTTCATGGATTAGAAAGCCCACTATGATGTAAATTATCTCCAATGGCTTATAATCATTGCAAACCCATCAAAATCTCAGTATGTTCAGTTTGTTTGTTTGTTTAGTTTTAAAGAGGAAACTGACAAGCTGTTTCTAAAATTGATATGGAAGAGCAAAGAACCAAGAAGAACCACAAGCTCTTGAAGAACAAGAAGGTAAGAGGATTTGGTATTTTACATATCAACACTTTTTTAAAAGATAGAGTAATGGGAAACATAGAGTAATGGAAAAAAAAAATCCAGAAATAGATCTTTCCATTGATCACCCTTAATATATAACAGAGAAGGCACTTCAAAGCAGTAGGGAAGGGCAGGTCCCTTCAATAAACAGTACTGGGCCAACAGACCCACCAAATAAAGAAGCAAAAACACTACCTCATACGACATGCCAAAGACAGCGCCACATAGGATGAAACCGCAACGTGAGAGACAAAACTAGAAAGCATTTAGGAAGGCAATATCAACCATATTCATACCTTGAAAGAGTGAAACTTTTAAAAATAAAATTTAAAACATGCTAACCACAAGTGAAAAATTGATATATTTGAACATAATAAAATGTTAATATATCAAGAACAATGTGAAAAGACAAGCCACAAATTGGGAAAAGATTTTCCAACACAACTCATAAAGGAGTAGTATCCACAATACATAACACACCACTGCAAGTTACTGAGAAAAAAGGACAAAAAACTTCAACATATACTTCACTCACCAAACATGAAATCCAAGTAGCCAGGACACATACTGGCATTCTCATCTGTGTCAGTCAGTCAGTAAAGTCTTTCTGAAGAACAATGTGTGTATCAACACATGAAGGATGGTCAGCCTCATTTGATAGAACAGGCTTTAAAGTTACATGAGCCAACAAATAGGTACAAATTATGAAGAAAAATACAGCCTTGGGGAAATAGAAATTGGTACAAGAATCTCTGGGAAGGAGTTTGGCATGATCTTGCAAAGTTAAATCTAAAATACCCTGTGCCTCTGTGGTTCTGCTCTAAGTATATCCTTTTAAAAATGAATTCTCCAAAACACACGCAGAACGTCCAGAGCAGCCTGTGTGTAATATCCCCAAACTGGAAACCACCCAGAGGTCCAGAGTTACATGGAAAAATAAATTGTAATATATTCATACAATAGAATAAGCAAACTATAGCTACATAGTTACATGAATGAATCTCATAATGTTTAGCAAAAGAAGTCTCAAATGTACACAATGTAATTTGATTTGTATAAATTTCAAAACCAGGAACTAAATATTGTATTTAGAGAAATATGTATGGGTGGTGAAACTATAATGAAAAGCAAAGAGACGAAGGGTAGAGACGGTGTTAAACAGAAGAGAGGGAGGACCCTATGGAGGAGCTTAGGAGGTGTGAGCAATATTCTGCTTCGTGACTGGCGCAGTGATGTGGGTGTTCACTTTGACTATTTGTTTAAAATATAGATGTGTATGTGTGTATATACATACATACATGTTTAGTATACTTTATATATTCCATATTAAGAAAACATAAATGACCAGCAACTATGAAAAGACATTCAACCTCACTAATTAGAAAAATAAAAATTAAAATGGCAGTAATCACCTATCATGATTTGACTAAAATATAAGACTTAATATCCATCTTTGCTGAGGTTGCAAAGAAACAGGCATTCTCATATACTGTCAGTAGGAAAGTCAATTAGTAAAGTCCTTTTTTTTTTTTTTTTTTAAAGGAGCAGGGTTTATTAGTGGGGAATAAGAGGGAAAGTGGAGCCATCCTAGGGAGGCTGGGACTCGAGGGGGAATGTGGAGAAAGTGGCGCCAAGCAAGGGAGGTTAAGACTCAGTAAAGCCTTTTTAAAAGAACCATGTGGCAATATACAGGGTCCGGCACAAATAATGCCCCTTTTTTATTACAAAATCTTTTATTACAAAATCATAAGCATGTAATACTGTAACAACAATATCACACTCAAGCACACCATAAGACATTTTAGGTGAAATGTTCAAATTAAAGCTATAAATTATTACACCCATATTATTACCCTACCAACCACACTCAAGCAGGCCTTACTTCTGCCAGACCCTGTATATAAAATGTAAACCTATACATCTGGTGAGTTATCAATTCCACTTTCAAACATCTACCTTAATATGTGTACAAAGATATTTACTGTTCACTACAGCATTGCTTGCAATAGTGAAAAAAATGAATAAATGTCAAGAGATAATTTATGAAAAGTATCATAACTTATATAATGCAATGCTATGCAACTGTTAGAAATTAAGATAAATCTGTGAGAAAGACCTCAAAGGCATTAAATAAATAAAGCTGAGTCAGAGGACAACACATACATAAATTTTAAAAGTCCTGTTTTTAACACAACTATGTGCACATAAACACTTATATGTATACACGGATGAAAGACAGACTACGGACTGACACTCTAACCTGTCAGTGGTGACACTGACTCTCTGGGGCAGGAGGGCACTTCCTCATCTTACTCTATAAACATACACAGTATTATATGAATCTTTTGTAAGAACTTACCCGTGGACTACTTGCATATTTTTGACAGGTGGTAACAGCAAACCAACTATACTGTCATTTATTCCATTCCAGTGAGAACAACTGAAAACTTTGCTTCCAAAGCTAATTCTTTTGTTCCTGCAGGGCCTTGAGAGCCTGCAGCTGGGTCACAGGGCTGCTGGGCATCGCCTGATGGGCGCTGTGCAGGACACTGAGTGGCCTGGCCCTTCTCCAGCCTTGCCCCTTGAAAATATTTGCATACATCCCCATGTCCCAGCTCACTGGCAATAGCAACGATGTCTTCCCAAAGCACTTTGCCAAAGTAAATAAATGTGATGCTGTACATCAAGTCACAACCACACCGAAATGCAGACGTGGCTGTCAAGATGCATGCTGGAATCTAAATTGGTGATCACACCCTCGGTGAGTGACTTTTGGAATAAGTAGTTTGCATATGGATTCAGGAGGAAGAACCTAAACCCCACTAAATCACAAAATAAGCTTTTTTCTTTCTTTCCTTCCCTCATTCCACCACAGCCCTTTCTAAATCAAACTCTTTCCTATAAAAGAGAGGGAAACCTGAGCATGAGTTATTTGGAATCAGTAATGAAATCAAAATAAAAGGCACTATCGTATATTTATGAAGGAAAATTCAACTACATGCATACATTTTGATGTCTATTTTATTTTTGATTGGAATCATATCCATATGAAGGAAAATTTCTAAATATCCTTTCTTCTTTTGAAAGCTAGACCCTTGCTGTGCTATGTCAGAGGAAGGCAAACTAAGCCAGTCATGCTGGAGATGTCCCTCTTTCCACATGCACGCGGACAGCAGAGGAGCTGTCTAGGAAGAGCCTTTTGATGGATGAACAGAGGAGGATCTACCTCCACACACATTAAGTACAACGGAAACACATCAGCATACGCAAGTCATTAACCTGGCCCTCTGTTAGCCACTGGCACACGTCTTTTCCGAAAGGTCTCTCATTCAGTGGTGTCAGCACAGGGTCTTGGTACCTTTTTATCCCAGAATGGAAAGCAAGCTAGAAATTAAATACATCCAATACTGATGCTTTATTTCTCTAAGTCACCAATAAGAGAATGAATTTAATTGTAATACATTTATTTCCATGTAATTCTTAATAAAACACTTTCAAAACATTCTGTACATTTCAAGCCACTAGAACTGCATTCCATTCTATAAATGTGATTTGTTGGGATGAGGTGCCAAGATGTCTCTGTACAAAGATGTACAATATGTACAGTAACTCACTCTAAGGGCAAGCTGTGCAAAGCAGTCTAGAACACTAATTCATGCCAAAGCTCAGGAAACATTTCAACACGTAAGACTAAAGCTTGAAACTGCATTGTGGTTTCTTTTTTTCCCCCTGGCAAATGGTTATAAACAAATATATGTATATGTCGTATAGACTCCTCAGCCCAGCCAGCACCACACGGCTGCCGTCCCGGGCCTCTGTCTTCAGGAGGCTGATGTGCCACACTCAGTGGTCGTCTTCATCACTGGGCTGCTGCCGCTGCCTTTGTCTGAACCACAGGAACACTAGGGGATTTAAATTTGGGGAGATAAAGGCCAAACTTGTTTTCAATGCCAGCGAAAGTGGCTGTGGCGAGTCTGTATCCACCGATGTGATGGGGATTGGCAGGAGGAAGGTCTGCGATGCGTGACTTGGGTGTCGGTTCTGAGCCAGAGGGTTTGCTGTCGATGGGAGAAAGCAAATGGTTAGCACACTCAAGACTGAAGAGGGTGGCATAACCACTGAACATTTTCAGTCTGCCCCATGCATCCAATACTCTCCTTGCCGTCCACGCTGTGGTAGTCATGATTTATAGGGGCTTTGAAAGCAACACATTCACATCTTTGACTTAGAAGACAGTGGCCTCAATTTTGATGTGTATATACTTATATAAATAGATCCAGAGAAAAATAGATCAGAAGATAATATACTCAAATACTAACACTTTCTGGGGAAGCAGGATTATGAATGATTTTCTCTTTTATACTTTCCTATTTTCCAAATTTTCTAAACTAAGTATAATTTAATCATAAAGAGTTTACTTTGACAATTTATTACTTTTTTAAGATTTTATTTACTTATTTTTAGACAGAGGGGCAGGGAGGGAGGAAGAAAGGGAGAGAAACATCAATGTGTGGTTGCCTCTTGCACGGCCCCTACTGGGAGTGGGGAGACCTGGCCCACAACCCAGGCATGTGCCCTGACTGGGAATCGAATTGGCAACCCTTTGGTTCACAGGCCCACGCTCAATCGACTGAGCCACACCAGCCAGGGCTACTTTGACAATTTAAAAAGCTGACTTTTAAAACAGTAGACTCATGAGGGTTATTACTAAAATTGTTTTAAAAAGAAATACAATTCTTACTTTTTGGAATATGGAAGCACAGAAAAGCCTGGAATTGTAAGACTGCTCTTCATTCTTTGTATTAGTCCCTCTATGGGATTCAACAGCTAATTTTTAACTTGGCCTTTGAGCAGAAAAGGGGTTTATAGGTTTACAAGGTAAAGACTTAGATGTGGGATTTGATCTTATGCAGAAAAGCTGATAATTGCTTGCTTTGGGTATAACTTTCCCTACCCAGCAAATTCAACAAGTGATTCCTTTTCTCTCTAGCACAGGTTTAAAGTACTAGGCTTCAGGAGGCCCAATTTCTGGCCTAGATCTCATTGGTGATTACATTCATGGACATAAACTCTCTTTGAACCTTTTTTGCTTTGTTTGCTATAAATCAGTTCTAAGAACATCTATACTTATTCTAATAATAAATTATGGTGAATAATGAAATCTTGGAGGTGTGAAGGCCTTGAGTCTTTGAAATGAAGTTCACAAGTGTATCTAATACAAATTTACATTACTTGTAGTGAAAAGGCCATATAATAATCTAAATAATAAGAACCTAAATCCATGAAGCTCAGTACTCCTTACACTAAAGAAAGATAACTATTCACATAACATTTAAATTTGATGCTTCTGTAAATTTTACACAAGGAGCTGCTTAATACTGCACATGCTATCACCCTGCCAAGATCGTCCTCCCTAACACCGAAGCTTCTCAAGCCCACTGTTTGATTTAAATGCACTGGTCCTATAGTATTCTCTGTCCTACCGGTTTCTGAGAGATCCAAAACTGCCTTTGCAAGCTGAACAAAGGCCTGCTTGGTTTGGTGCTTTATTTACAAAGGTGGGAAACAGCTGCACTTACAGGCCTCCAAAATCAATGTAAAACCACCGCTGGAGAAGTTCGTAGGTGACCAAGGTAACACCAAACTGGGGAGAGGACCGAAACACTCGAGCTGAAAAAGAGAGATGGGGGGGAGGGGCACTTAACACCACGATGCCTGTGGCAAAGGTGACCAATGAGAAAAGGAAGCAGGTGATGTTAATGCCAGCCAGCCATTCCACAGGGCCCCAGCACCCACCTGCAGTCCCTTTCCAAAACGCTGAGGGCCCTTCTTCCCGGAGTATCTTCCTGAAACAGTCGATGACACCACTGTATGTCGTCTGGCCAGCACGGGCAGCCACTTGTAGTCTTGTCTTGATGACATCAGCAGGGGTCACCAGAGAAGCCGCGGGCACACCTTTCGGGAGAAAGGCACATTTAATTCATCCAAAGTACCTTATGAAGGATAGAAATACTACTAACATCTAACAATACAATTAGCAACTTCAACAGCTTTAACTCAAAGCCTCTTAAGTAGGTGCCTGGGCACTAGTGGAAAATGGATATAAATGTCTGTTAGTTGTTTCAGTGTGGTCAGGGTAACTAGTTTTTTCCTTCTGAATCAGGAAAAGTCACTCTATACTGTATGATCCCAAAGAACTGTGGGGGGAGGGAGGGGAAGGCAGCAGTATTACTAGGATAATTCCCAAGAGTTCTCCCTTAGGTTTCAAATATTTTACCTTTTATTTTCTAATAAAATACAAGTATTTTCATGCATAATAAATGAGGATTATGTCCATGAATTGAGCTCCTAAAGGTATCTGACATCAAACTGTAGTGTTTTATGCTGATTGTTGTCAGCATAATATGTGAGGCGAGTATCAACACTCATATCCACTCGCCTGTTTGAGGGGCTAACTTGACTGTGAATCCTTTCAGACACGCGTGTAAGAGAGAAGTCATTACAACCGGGGCAGCGGAGGCCAGGCCACCAGGTAAAGAATGATAGGGGGACTGATCGCAGAAAGGGCTCATCCTTCCGCGTGTCTGAGTGCCCTGGGCTCATGTTGAGATTGATCAGCAGCAGGACACACGAGATGGGTTTCGCCACCACACCTTTTACTTAGAAAGCAAAACAAAGAACAAGGGAGCAAGATAGCCTTCTTCAGGGTGAGAGAAACTCAGTGTGGACTGAATGCCTGAATCATCACCAGGCAGAGGCAGCTGGTGGGCTTACAGGGGCTCTGTTCGAGAGCAAAGAAAACACTCCCCTCAGCATAGCTCTGCACCTCATCCAGAGGAAACTGGGTAAATGGCCTGCCTTTGGATTCTGAATTCTGAATTCAGAATCTGGATTCTGAATATTGTCAGTGCCTGCCAGCAAACTTTACAGGTAAAAATTAGACAAGTTCATCCCTCATTCTGAAAACTGACATGGAATGTCTGTGGGCAAGCAGCTGGCGCTGACAGTTCCATGGAGATGTTTACTTGGTCCCATCACGCACTGGCAAAATGCCTGCCACGATTAGGCTGTTCTTTGGCTGGTTTTTTATTTTGTTTTGTTTTAGGTATTTTGCTGCTAGTTGGAAAGCACAGAGAAAAGACTTGAGGGAAAACGTGCCGGTCCCATTTAAGACTGGGAGACTTCGGTGAGCACCACAGAGGGGCTGCATGAGCACCCAGTGGCAAGGCTGCGCAGGCAGCTTTACTGCCTTCCAAATGTGCACGCATCTGACTGAAGTTACAAACGCGGAAGACAAGGGATTTGCTAGGCCCCAAACAACAGCTCCAAGCTCCCTGGGAGAATTTCTTAATCTCCCTGTTTAATCATCACATTCCCTGTCATTCCCTGTCTTTAAGGCTGAGGACAAGAACATGGTCTGTCCACCCCAGCGTCCTCAGAACCCAGGGTTCCTGCCACACCCCACACCACAGGCAGTGCCCAGGCTGCACCGCCACGTTGAGCGGGGCGCCAGCGGGGAATGGCTCCACAGGCAGTGAGCTCAGACAGTTGAGCTGCACTGATCACTGAGGGACGGTGTTTGGGTTTGTGTCCACCCTTCATGTTTCTCTCCCTGACCAGCTATAATGGAGGAAAAATGCGGGCCCGCCCTTTCCTTCCTCTGTCATTCCCGAGCACTGATGCAGCCAGGACGCCGGGTCACCGCCTTCTGTTACAAGTCAGCTCCTTCACGACTCCAGAGGAAGGCTGGACCCATGAGATCAGAAGGAAGCATCTTAGTACGTTCCTACATTTATTAGGCTCTTCTTTTCAGATGAATCTGTTCTGTGTCCAGTTTGGCATCTTAGACCAGATGAAGGTTTTCATTTTTTCCATCAATTTTTATTGATTGACTTTTATCCTATTACTACTATGCTGGCCACACAGGGAAGGAAAGGATGGACAGAATGAACCCTCTGCCTCAAGGAGCCCCCAGCCTAGAACAGAGGACAATACTCATACAAACCACCATGAATAAAAGGTGGAAAGTGTTAAGACATAGAGTGATGCCAGTCAAGTACTAGGTGGTTTGCTGGGGAAGTACCGCTTACTTTGGTCTAAGGATGATGGCAGGAAGAACAGGAACGGCTTCGTGATCGAAGCTCAGTTGTGGGCCAAAGCGTCCCGATTCCAATATACTAGAAAGGGCATGCCAGTCCTGTGCACCAGCATGAAGGACAACAAAGCAACTGATTCGATAAAAAAAAACTTTTCCACCTTAACGCTTAGCTGGGCTGCGCCTGAGGTTTCAGGGGCACAGGAGGCTAAGAAACATGGTAATGATGAAAGCCCAATTTAGATGGGCAGATCTAATTTGGCTCCAAGTTGCTAAGCTGCATTAAGCTGTTTATCCACATTATGCAAATGTAATTAACTCTCATCAGAATTACAGCATTTCCCACAAAGGAGAAAAAGCGATCCCGTTTAAACTAAGTCAGATACAAACAATAACCCTTCCAGAAACAAAGGGGGAAAGTACAGAGATTCTGTACTTCTTAAAGAAAATGGGCGGAGGGGGTTTCTTTTGGCTGAAAAACATAAAATGGTAGTTACCTGCCATGGCTCCAGCTGCAAGGAGATTGAAACCTCCCACATGTCCATCTTCATCAGCCAGAAGTAGTTTGCAATGAGCGTAAACAGGAAAATAGATGGCAGAGAAGGGAATGTCTCGGAGGAAACACGCTTTGGCACCCTGTCACACAGTGAGGAAATAGAGCAAAACAGTTGTGTAAACAGGGCGTGAGTGCCCACGAGGGGACGAGCTGAGGTGTCCCTCCATCGGCATTGGGGCTGACGTGCAAGGGAAGTCGGGAGAACTAGGGGGACACAGAGACATCCACGTGGCTCAAAGCTCGAGACCGGCTGCTGGATCCCGGAATCCTAGAAGTAGTTAAGTGGGCACTGATGTCATCCTCACAACTAAGAATTTTCTGGCACTTTCAGTATAGAGACAATTTTAAGGTTAATAAAAATTCAGTTCTCAAACTTCTAGGCCACTTGTTCTGTTTGGCTTTGATGGGAGTGGTGAGGGGGAATAGACTTGGAAACCCAATATTAATAGCTTGATTCCAAAGCAACCAGCAAAGACAGCCCCCAAACTAACAAATTACGGATTCAATCCACATCAGCCAGAGCCCCTGAAGGGCCAGGTAAGAAGCTATAGGCAGTGGCAATGGGAAAGGAAGGGGGAAAGCCCCATCAATATCCCCCATGTCCTAAACAGCAGAGGACAGGGGGAACCAGACAAAATGTTTGAGCAGGAGGTTTCCACGGGAGTAGAAAGCCACCCGGGAACAGTTTGTCTCAGGGACTGAAGTCACAATGAACATCTTCCTCAGCGTGGTCAGGAGCCCACGCACTCCACTGCCCAGGGCTTCACCCAGCCAGGTGAACAGTCCAGCTTCGGCACTTGTCTCCCGAATGGCTATTTTTAAAAGACACCTCAAACATTTAAAAAAATGGCTTTTAATTCCAGGGACTCTCTGAAGGGTGATACAAAGAGAAACATGGTTAACAAAAGGGAATTCCAAAAAGGGTGGAAATTGGGGGTGTGAGGGAAGGAGTGTGTACCGAACAGAAGACAGGCATCGTGGGTTTACTGGTCTCCTGAGAGCCC